>NW_027180559.1:0-87055 GCF_040956055.1 Brachionichthys hirsutus | reverse complement strand
TGAGACTGTTCCGATTGTTTTCACGGCCAGATTCCTACTTTTTCTCGAGTAATGTCAGTGGAAAGAAGTTTACGTGGAGCTATCCCTAGAAGAACGCACTTAAGGGGTTCGATGCAACCTTGAAACTAGTTTTAAAATGAAACCATTCATGCACCATTTTGATGTGAAACTAGGCCTGTCCCGTCTGACGAGGTTGTCCTGCCCAGTCCTCGTCTCACTGTCAATCGTCCCCTACGCTTTACAGGTGCTGAAGGACCCAGGTAAGCCTCAGGGCAAAGGCAACTTCTGGACCGTGAGCTGAGCTGTGTGCCTCTGGAACTTCTCAAGAGGCAAAACACGGCCGTGTCGCGCCAGGACGAGACCATCTTCGCCCAGGATCTGGCCCCGTACATCATGCAGGGACGCAGGCTGGAATCGGAGCAACCCTCGGCTCCTTGCACGGCCTTCCCTCCTGTGCAGCCCAGACACCCCTCTCCGTCGCAGGAGGATCTGTTCCGACCCAAGCTGGACTCCTCCTTCGCTATTGATTCCCTCCTCCACAGCCTGCGGCCCCCCAGTGCCCCCGAGGACGTTAACGTGCCGACCAGGGACTGCTGGGGCAAGATGGAGCACCCTCGGCCCTCGCAGCATCCGCGGCCTTGCTATACCTCCTCTGCTCACAGCTTCTCGGCCAGCTCCGCTAGCCCGGCCTCTACCTCCTCCTCGTCTTCCTCTGATGAAGAATTGAAAGGGATGTCCCTGCCTAACAAGCGCGTTCCCCTCAACGGCGAAGCCGGTTCAGACGCTTATGAGGAATACAGACCACCGCTGCACAAATCGGCCAGGCGAGAGACCGTTGCTCCTCCGTGGGAGCTCCCCACCTCCTATGCAAAATACGCACCCCCCAATGCGGTGGCCCCGCCCAGCATGCGATTCAGCGGCGGCCCTTTAATGCCGCTGCATGGCAGAATTCCCCTTTATGGCTACGGTAGCCCCCCAATTGCACCCGGCCACTTCTTAGGCCATGCCTATTGGCCCATCCTCCCCAGCGGACATGTTTCTGTCCAAGCCCCTCCCCTCATCATGGATTTGGACAACATGTTGCAATCTGTGCCACCCAATAAGAGTGTGTTTGACGTATTGGGTCCAGCCAATCAGAACTCTCACCCACATCGTCAACAACCCGGTCCGTACACGCTGCAGAATGGGCACGCGCTGAACAGGTACCCCCAGTACTGATTTATTCAGATCGCTTCTCCTTTACACGTCAAGCCCGACTGACGGACATAAATGCAGCGTCTTATAAAGAAGGGTAAGGAGTTCATTAATCGAGACTCCACTGAGAAAATAGAATTCTGCTGCAAATTCTGCCTTCAGCTGATGTTTAATATGAACAACGGTGCTGACGGACCGGGTTATGCATTCATGTTTTCAGTGTTGTCATTATCTTTGATCAAGATTTAAAAAAAGCAAATGCATTGTTTTCATCTTGGGTGCAGTTTTACTTCATCGGGGGGGGGGCGACTTAACCCAAAGCTTCAATCCAACCAAACAAAAGTTTGAATCTGAGTCGTTCAGTGATTTTTAATTCAGACTCTCTGCGCTGCCAATTGTGTCTGCACTGATTTACGCTTTTCTAGATAGATTCTAGATTGGTTGCCTACTCGTTGTGCCTGATGAATAATTTGAGCTGGAATGTAAAGAGAAAATCAAGTTAAACAAAAAAAAATCTTGGTGATATATATTTGTTCTGTTTTAACAAGTATTGGCCATTTGTGTTGATTTAGTGCAATATGCAGGGTGAGCAATTTCCCTGGAAGAGTTGATATCTAAAAGTATTGTGTGCAGCTAGCCAGCCACATAGCAATGCAACAATGAGTGCTTTTAGCTTTTCTGAGATGATATTTGCTCTTTGGGGGTAAATGTTGTTCTGTCTATGCAAATGCTGCCCGTCTCCAAGAAGCCAATGCTGATCAAGCTCCAGTATCTACCTCAGGTTTTTGACACACTGGGATGTTTGCCCTGTTTTGATGCTACGATATTCTTTGAAAGGAAATCGCTTAAATGTTTAACTACCTTGACGGATGAATGTTTTGTTACAATTCTTTTTTTCTTTTTTTTTTTTTGTACATGACTGAGCTGACGTGAAAGCCGCTCAGACGTTTACGTATCAAAAGGTTTCCCTCGGCGGGGACTGTGCAGTATATTTCACCTGTTTTGGTTTGTATACGACAAGAAAAGTGAAACTCTTCCGCTTGTGTTGTTTCTTCTTTACAACCTTATGTCATTATTCAGCTGCAGCATGCTCCTCGGTCAGATTGCTCTTTTTAATTCTCCACACGCTGCTTGGTAAATTCAGTTACATTAAGGGAAGAGCTCAAACAGCATTTTGTTGTTTCTTACCTTGACTAATTTTGAAAATTATAAGTGTTGCCGTGTCATAATACACAAAAAATATTATTTTCTTCTGAGATGTGGTGAAATGTAAATGCATAGAAAAAAATAAATGGGGCCAAATACTTCCTGCTACTTCAAAGTACCGGTATAGCTGCATGTAAAAGTACCATTATCATGCCGACTAGATCCGTTTGTGAATGCTGGTATATTTGAACAGAAGCTTCGTGTTTGTCTATTTGGCAGCTGATTGGACAACATTTGTACTACATTTTCATCAGTAGCCACTCCTTCGTCTCAAAGTCCTACCCAGCAGCGTTCTGCTCTAGTAGTACCAAAGGAATATTGTCTGAACGCTTTTCCGTTGTTGAATTAGCTTTGTCTTCCAAAGCATTGGAGTTAGTCGAGGAGGGTTTCTCCCCCATTCTCAGCCCAGAGAACTTGATTACCGGCAACGGATTACACCAACAGGCAGCGAGGGCAGTGCAGATTCTCAAGTCCTGCTGGTATGAATGATTCTTTTTACCACAGGAATCTTTGATCCCACGGGGCTGTCTGTATAAAAAGCCATTCAGAGCCAGATGATTTACATCAATCCGGCAGCCGTCAGCCTCCTGCTGCTTCCATTGCTGTGGTCGCTATCTCTTTATCAGCTGCCTATGCATGCCTGCACTCCCTCACCGCCCTGATCCAGAAGATGGGAGGAGGGGGCAACGCTTAAACAGCGACCTGCCCCCCGCCTTCCCTCAAACAAAACCTGTGAATTTACATTCATGACTAATCACGCTGGGTCTGGGATGTGTGTTTTACACCGAAAAATAACCCACGAGCAGTATGCATGTTGCTTTTGGAGGCAGTTGTAATTTAAATGAGTTGAACAGCTCCTCTTCTTCATTTAAATGATTTGAAAAGCCTCTTCTGCTTCATTCACCAAATTATTTCAAGAATTTGAAAAGATCCTCTTTCTCATTCACAAGCTTTTGAAATCATTTCAAAAGCTCCTCTTTATTTACATAACGATGGCAATATTATTATTTGATAGAACAAAATCAATGTTGAAGTCAAACTTGACCAAAGAACTTAAAAAAAGTCTCATTGTTGGAAAATGTTTATTAGCTGTTTAATCAGAATAATGTGGAGCAAGATAAGTAGCTGTTTCAGTTAAAAACAGATTAACAGCTGCTTCACAAAGTTGCCTTTTAGTTTCACGGTCGGACTTCATTTGAATCTAGAAAAGCACTCCGAGCGCAGACCTCCACCAAGCAGCTCATTCCCCTCCTAATTGGATCTACACCGTCCACGTGGTGATCTGGATCGTCACTAAAAGGTTCTAGATTGCTCCTGGTATCTTTATACACCAACCATGAAAAGTTAAAGTGAATTGGAGTTGAGGTGTACTTTTAACTGTTTTTTGAATCCATAAATGGAGTTTTCAATGTTAAAATGTAATATTTTTTCCTAACATCATCCTGGATCCGATCCAGATGATATTCGGTGGTGAGATAGAGGCCCCCACCCTACATGACTGTTAACTTCCATAAACATCAGTTAATAATCAACCGAGATATAGAGGAACAAATTTTGAAGCTCCATTGACTGGAATGTTAACAAAAATGTAAGAATGATCCAGAATCCAGAATTTCTTCTGGATCGTCACCAAAATGGAATCGGCTATTCCTGGCAACATTTCCTGAAAATTCTGTCCAGATCCATCCAGAACTTTATGTTATGTTATGTTATCTTGCTAACAGACAGACAAATATCTTTTTTCCACCTGTTCTAACTTGTTGGGAAACTTTCCACCCCTTTCTTATTCCTCTTCACACTCCCTCTTGGGCCATTCGGTATTCAAAGAGGCTGCCTCTCTCAGGAAAGGTCTCATTCAAGCGCCTGCGTTTGGCCTGAGGTCTCCTGTCTGCATCCTCCTCTCTCCCGTATCCCCCTCCTCCGGGGGAGTAAAGGCAAAACATGTCCTGGAGGAGGAGACGCAGAGTCTGGGAGTGAATTCAGCTCATAATGGGTTGATGTTTAAGTTACTTCATCCAAACTATAAAATATATATAGGCCGATATAAAAAATGTATTTCATGTGCTTCATTCCAACATGATATTGGACAGTTATTAAAAAGTCATCTAAAAAGTAGTCTAGTATATTACGGTTTCATATCTGAATTCATTTTTAAATGTTCGGTTGCAGTCCTTTGAGGACAGAATCACTTTGTGATACATAACACGTTACTATATAATATATTCACGCAACATAATATTCAACTCATTTTTCCTGTTAGTATTTTTACCCCAGGATGAAGGCTGATGCTGGTTTTGCCTCCCAGGTTGAGGATCCGGCCGTCTGCCCTGTGAAGCTGGTTCAGCCCAGCTGCGCCATCTTCACCTCCTGACCAGCACAAAGAGGAGAGGGCACAAATAAGCGAGTAAAAAAAACAAAAAAAAACCCCCAAAAAACGCAGGCGGGGCTTACCATGAAGGCCATAAGGGCGGGAGGAACGCCTCTCCGTCAGCACAGACAGCAGCACCGTGCTCCGAAACAGCAGTTTCCTTATGACGCCGTCTCCGCCGCAGTATTTTCCGACACCTCCTGAGCCGGGCCGTAGAGAGAAGCGCTCTAAAATGACTGGGTATCTAAATGCCAGATGGACAACAATGACATACAAATGATGTTATTTTTTTAAGATGGGGGGGGGGGGATTTAGACTTTTTTGTAAAGCCAATATAGGTCCAACCTCTTCTCCAGAATCTCAGGGTCCGTGATGCGGGTGTTGGTCATGTGACAGTGAACGCCACTCCGTCCGTTCCAACATGGCCCTGCCCCGGCTCCACCAGCCACAGTCTCATAGTAACCTACCGTCTTGTTACCGAATGAAATGTTGTTCATGCAGCCCTGGGTTGGAAGAGAAAGAGAAATAAGCAAAGACAACTATATAAACAAACGTTGAGTCTCTCTGTGCATCATCTTATCATTGTCGATAGCGCAGGCGTCGAGAGTAAAACATTTCTCTGCATAAAAATCCAGTTTTTCCTCACCTGAGAAGCGGCGCAAACCTCAAACGCCCTGAAGATGACGTCAACGATTCTCTGAGACGTCAGCACATTTCCTCCGACCACAGCTGCATCCTGGGAAGGCTGGAGGATTGAGCCAGGAGGTATGATGACTTTGATTGGTGCAAGACAGCCCTAAAATTTGAAAAAAGGAAATAAAAAAGCTTCGTTTTATTTCAGTGAAATTAGGAAGAAGAATTTCTGAGACGTTAGCAAAGTTAGCACAACCTTACTTTACCTGGTTGAGGGGAATGTCCTGCCCCACCATGCAGCGGAGGCAGTAGATGAGGGCAGAGAGGGTGATTGCGCGCGGAGCGTTACAGTTGCCCCAAACCTCCGTTCCCGTTCCCGTGAAGTCAAACGCCGCACTGCCCTGCGGGGATTTCACTCGATTAACCATTCAGCCTGAGAAATGACGCTAATTCTTCTCGTCAATGCCGTATCGTATCAGAACCTTCTCCCTGCCCACCTCTTCTTCATTAATCTTAACCCGCAGTCTGATCGGTGTCCCGTCGTCCATGAAATCTTCCGACTCCACCTCCAAGGAGCCGGTCTGCTGTCGTCTGCGACGCGCAAAGTCTCTGAGCATGTCCCTGACGGCCAGCTCTGCGTTGCTCTGAGACGTTAACACAAACGAAGCGGGGGGGGGGGGGGGCGGTGTTATTTTATTTTCACGTTAGCGTTTCATTTTGTAGCCACGGTTACCTGAATGTATCCCATGTAGGCCTGGACTACAGCTAACCCGTAGCTGTCAATCAGTTCTCCCACCAGCAAGCTGCCTCGCCGATTGGCTGCCACCTGAGCCCGCAGGTCTGACAGGTTGTCATGGAGATTACGAGTCCCAGAGCAGTCTGGGTACTGGGCCGGAGCCATCAGAGCTTCAGTTACAGCTGATATGAAGACAGGGGAAGAAGACAAGATAGGAAGCAACAGGAGAAAAGTAGCTTCGGCTTCTTAACTACACCGATACGTTAACGTGCACAAATACGCAATATTATTTCTGATATATATATCTAAAAAAAAAAAAGAGTTTAATACGAGATGTCGAGTTTGGAGTTATTTTTTATGAATAAGTTTCCACGCAAACATGAAATAGCGACAAGTAAGAGCTCATAATAGTGTTTTGGTCACGTAGGAAGAGATCACGAAGTGTTTGATGATCTATTCGTACATGTTTGGGTTCAGTAAACACGCCTCGCTAACGTGACTTGTACTCTCTATCTTGTGTGTAGCTTTGTACTATCGCTACTCTCTCTCTTCTTAATCTTTCTTCCTCTCATCTTACCCTCCTCTTGGAAGACGCCGCCGGTAACAAGTTTGAAGGAGGTGAAGACTGCCCCCTCTTGCTGAAGGGAGGTGGAGTGAGGGGGCATAGAGCCAGGAGTGATACCTCCAATGTCAGCGTGGTGCCCCCTGCTGGCAACAAAGAACACTGGCGCGCTCACGCCTTTCCAGAACACCTGGGGTGGGGGGGGGGGGGGGCATCAATGTCAGTGAGGTACAGATGATGGAGGAAAGTCAAAACAAGACTGACCTACCGGTGTGATAACTGTGAGGTCTGGGAGGTGGCTGCCCCCGGCACATGGGTGGTTACTCAAAATCACATCGCCGTCCTCCAGGTTGGTCCCCAGAGTTTTGAGCTGCAGAGAGAAGAACATCCTGCCAGAGTCGGGTTTTGAGTCTACATTAGTCTCTGGGCTCTAAGGGGTCCACATCGCTCACCTGGAACTGGACAGTCTCCTGCATGGCCCCCAGGTGGACAGGGATGTGCGGCGCATTGGACACTAAACCCCCGTCTGGTCCGAACACGGCACAGGAGAAGTCGAGACGTTCCTTGATGTTTGTGGAGATGGAGGTTCTTTGGAGAACTCTCCCCATCTGTTCTGCAGAGGAAGACAGACGGAAAGATAACATTCCCTGACCCTCCGTCTACCCTCCTCAGGGAAACCTTTCTCTCTCTCTCTTCGACCCCCCTCCACCGGTGTACCTGCTATGCTCATGAAGCGGTGGGAGAAGATGGAGAGCTGCACCGTGTTAAGCTCAGTGCCGAGGAGGCAGCGGCGGTCAGATCCGACAGTCAAGCAGACATCGCCGCCTTCTGTCAGACGGGCCTCACAGCACGGCTCCACCAGGATGGTGCTGATGGAGGAAAACGGATGACAAACACGCCACAACAGACAAGTTTTAATGCAAGATGAAAAGATGAGACCAAAATCCAGTATCTTTCCAACATGCTGAAATAACAAAATATCAATATCAAATATATTCAATGTTATTAAGTCGATGAGCTTAAATTACTGATAAAAACGAACAATTCAAAGCAGACAGACGACAAATGAATCCAGAAAGAATCGGGTTCACCGTCTTCATTTCAGCAGATACTGACTCGACACATTTCTATAAATCAATCAGTGAGGGAGACGCGCTTGCCTGTTTTTGTCAATGATGATGGCTGGTCCCTGAATGCAGTGACCACAGGCCAGCTCCTCCCATAGATACACACTGGTGTCCAGGTAGCCCTCCTCAAAGTAACACTTAGTCCTCTTTAGAGGGAGAACAGAGAGAAAATGGGCATTTAGATACAACCTCATATATTAGTCTAAATATATAAATAAAATGTGTGTGTGTGTGTGTGTGTGTGTGTACCGTGACAGGTTGGGCTCGTCTTTGTCCTGCCTTTGAGCTATACACTGATTTGATACCAGATCTCCCACAGCCCCTCACTCGGATGTCATCGACCACGATGGGCCTGTCTGGGATGGTGAATCCAAACTCCTTCAGATAACTAAAAGAATGACCCCCCCCCCCCAAAAAACCCCCCCAAAAAACAGGAGGTTTCAAGTATGAGAAGCTGAAGGGTCATAAATGTGAAAGTAATGCCAGCTTCAAAGTGTGCTAAGCTGAAAATGGCACATTAACCACACTGCATGTATGCTTATGCAGTCCACACAGAGGGCATACGAAGGTGAAAATGTGCCGCCGCTGACTTAGTGCCGTAAACAAGGCGCTAACCGCTTGGTGAAGGCACTCCGGAAGTCTCCGGATCCACAGGACCGGCCGTTGCTGGGGTAACCAGCAGCGCTAACCATGAGAGCACAGTCGGTGCCCTGATAGCGCAGGTGGAGGAAAACCTCAGAAGATAGCTGAGCCCTGAAAAAAACAGGAACCGCGAGGCGGCATAAGCGTCGGGCAGTCGCTATGTAGTCTGTTGATCTGCTGATTATTGATTTGTTTTGATCTGGGAAATGTAAGAGAACTATGAAAATTGTTGATTAACTTCTCCCAAAGCTGCGTGATATTCAGTTAACTGCTACAGAGGAGGTAATAAACCAAAAGTATTTGCATCCAAGAAGTTAGAATACTTTTATTTTTTTTAAATCAGTCATTAGATAATTGATCAATTGAACTTTGCAGGTCATAGTTAGTGAGTGTTTCTCCTCATGGTGATGGAGCGTTACCGTGTGAATCCGCGTGCACGGAGGGTACCGTGGCAGCGTTTGGAGAGCTGCTCCACCCTCTGATCAATCTCCCCGAACGAGCGCTGCTCGTACTTCAGGGAGCAAGGCTCCTGCACCTCCTCCACAACGTCAGCTAGAGCCAAGCCATACGCCGACAACACACCGCTGTACCTGCAGCGCACAGATATAAACACGCCATACATGAATACGAGTGACGGGCAAACACTCAACATGACCCCCACCCCCCCCGATCGATAATTTTCCCATACTTGTGAATGAAAACCGTCTTCATGCCCAGCTCTCGGGCAATAGAACAGGCATGTTGTCCTCCCGCTCCCCCAAAGCATGCCAACACATGCTGAGATGTATCATGACCCTTAGCCTATGAGGGCATGGGGAGGTGGAGGAGGAGGAGGGAGTGAGGAGGAAGAATACTTGGAACATTTAATAATCTCTGCTACTATTTCACCAAGATGGAGCGGAGAATCCAAAACCCACAGTACCTGCGTAAGAGCTCTGATTGGCCGGCACATGGCCTCGTTAGCAACACGAATAAATCCCATAGCAACCTCCTCAACGCTCATCGCTGAGATGCTGCTGTTGTTGTTGTGCGACTTGTTTGTGGCAACCTGCAAATAAAATCACCACCAAACACACACAAAATACCCCAAATAACAGAACCTTAGAATCAATACTGAAAGATTTATCATGAAATACAAAAAAAACTTTAGAAATACAGAAAACTTTAGTGCCTGTGACTGATCAGAAGACAAGAAGAGGTTGATCTCCTGCGTCAGTTCATGGAAATGCTTCATGGTTTCTTCTGAGGAAAGTGGTTCGTTCTCGCCCGGCCCAAAGATGTTGGGGAAGAAGGAGGGGAGGAGGCGACCCAGAGCTAAGTTAGCATCAGTTACAGTCAGAGGGCCTCCTAGGAAAAAGCCACAGGATCACAGGTCCCTGTTAGGAGTCTGCACAGTCAGGACTAGACACTAGACTAGACACACGAGTATGACTTCAAGAACAGAAACAGACTGAAGTTAAGGACAGGAGCCGAGTCAGTATATTTCAAAATCTAATCGACAGCCACGTTGATGGATTCAGTGGAAGTAACATAAAACTGAATTTAATGCAGTAATGGTGAAGGATTAAAAACCAAAACAAAGTATAACCTTTTCTGTAACAGGTCGGTCCAGGATGTGCACCTGCAGACTCCGGCCCAACCACAAACATCCCTGATCTGAAAGAAGCATAAAGGAAAGAGTTCACACAAGCAGAAATCGGTGCCATTGAATTTGGATGTCAAATTAAAATGAACCCAAACTAACGGGTGCAGACAAGAAAGACGGACCGTGTTTGTGACATTAAAAGCTCTACCACTGGTGGAACGCACGTCACAGTTTTGGAAACTATTTGCCTGCTTTACTCATTTTCTGTTACCAACTAAACAGAAAGTCGACCAAGATCTACAGTATGTAGTCCAAAAAGTCCAAAACAAAAGAGGATCAACGTTGTTCAGATGATTCACACATATGCACCAGCGTTTATACCGGTGATGATACTGCACTTTTTCCCTTTAGATGCATTAGCGCATACGTTAGGAGCAACAGGAGCCTTTTCAGTTCCCATACCTATTGATTATTACCTTTGCATTATAATGTTTTTCTATAAATAGGATTATTGGTGCAGTTAAATATTCATCTGATGATGAAAACACTTTGTTTATCACCAAGTCTGAGGTTATTATGAAAAACATCAATTGATAAAGAAATGATCCTAATGAAATAGTACTATCTGAGACTCCCCCGGGACAGAAGTTTAAGCTCCTCCCCTTACACATCTCGGCATCTATATTGCTGTTCTGGGCTGGGTTGTTTAGGGACAGGCGGAACAAGCACTGCAACATTTTTCTTGGCAGAAATAAAAAGAAAAAAATGAATGAGGCTATGCTTTAAGGTTGCAACATGACAAAAGATTTCTAAAGGGAGGTGGAGCAGCACACGAGCAAACGTACGCATGGCTCATTAATTCGCACCACTTAATTCACAAATAGATTAGTACTCTAGACAAGCGTATCCTATAGTGCACAATCATTTACCAACACGTACGTGCAATATGCACAGACCTGAAGAAGAGCCTGGAGCCGCCACCTGCAGCTACAGTGTTGATGTCCAGCTGCGGTGCCTGCAGGGTGACTCCAGCCGTCGTGGCCTCAAACACGTGTTCGTACTGGCCAGCGTATCGACTCACATCCGTGGACGTTCCTGGGAAAAGGACACGACACCAAGACAAGACATTTAGCAATATTGTGCATCAGGTGACTCCTAAACAACATCGTGAAGTTCTTCCTGTAGTCTTGAGTCTCAGTAATGACTTAAGGCACCAACGCCCCACTCACCACCCATATCAAAGCCAATCACAGGTTGGTTCTCCACCTGGCTGTAGGAGGTGATGGCGTAACCAACCACGCCCCCTGCAGGGCCAGATAGAATGGCCCGCGAACCGCAAAACCGCTTCATGGGAGTCAGGCCGCCGTCCGACTGCATGAAGAGGACGTCCACGTCCTGAAGACAACGGGCAAGAGATGGAGGGGATGACGCGAGTCGATAAAGAATATAACTATGAAGAGCCCGCATTTTTTATATGAGCACACCTTCAAGCCGTCCTTGAACCCGGCGGTAAAGCCTTTTAAATAGTGATGAATTTTGGGCGTGAGGTAGGCATCGGCACAGACGGTGTAGCCGCGAGGCACCGCCCGCACCATGGGCATGACCTCGCTGGACAAAGATACCTGGGCGAAACCCAAACGGCGGGCCACAGCGCCAACCGCCTTCTCATGATCGGACCATCTGAGAGAGAGAGAGAGAGAGAGAGGGGAAGACACAGCGAGAGAAGGTAAATCTGGATTGCGAAAACAAGCATAAGTCTCTTTTGCAATGTCAGAATGGCCAGATTAGGATCTTGGGTAAATATGCGTCTGCAAAAAGCAAGTACTGACGTGTAGGAGTGGAGCAGAAGGACAGCCAGACTGGTGATCCCTCGAGACAGAACACCGAGAAGGTCTTTTTCCACTTGCTCCAGATTGAGCTCCTTCCACACCTCTAGGGAATCCCCTGTACCGCCTGCAGGAAGCACACAACACAAAACACACTCAGATTACCAGGATTATTTCACAGGCAATGCTTTAACCTGAAGGCAGTTTGCCATGTGTGTGTGTGTGTGTGTGTCAGATTCTGTTATGGACAGAATCTCCAGGCCACATCTCATAAGAAGCAGTAGCTTCATTGCAGAGAAGAGATCTGGAGGTAAAGGTTTGGGTCCAGAAGGAAAATGAAACAATGAATCGTAAGTGAGCAAAATAAAATTAAAAACAGACTTGTTCATTGAGAAGTTTTTTTTCTTTCTTTTTCTCACATATCTGTGACACACCGGCAACTGAATGGACATGCACAATAGTAAAAAACAAATGCATGAGTACAGGACATCGCCACCGTTCTTCAAAAGCGGCGTGCATTGCTTTGGATACAGGCCATGAAAAAGTTCCTGCAAACGGCGTTTACACGGAAACAACGAAACCGTGTTGTTTTCAGAAGGTGACTCACCCGTCACAATACGTTTAGCACCTTTGGTTGGCAGCTGACAGCCATCTTGCCTGAGGACGACTCGCTCGTCCACCTCTATTACCTCCTCGTACAGCACTTCAGGAACGACCACCTCCTTGTGCACGCAAACAAATATGTCGGAAAAAGTACAAATATAGCGTCGTTTACTTTTACTGCGTAAGAATAGCACTTAACAGTGAGGTTGGATACAGTTCATAGCAGAATAATGTGACGCGTTTATAACACCAAGTCTAGATAAGTCAGCTATTATAGCATCACAATGGACCCGGGGACAAATTCCAAAGCCTCGCTAGCGTTACCCAAGAAGTAGCCATACTCATAAATGTCTGGAAGCCAATGGCCACCACTTTGTATTAATGTCTGAATAATACATTTGGTATTGCACTATTTATACGTGTTTCTTTTCTGATGTTTGCATACATTATCTTTTGGTGACTCTGTATACATTATTATTATTATTATTATTAAGCGTTACAAACCAAGTCAAACAGCTTTGGCCTGGCCTGCGTGCCGATGTGCAACAAGTCCCTGAAGCCCTTTGTGACCAGCAGAGCAGTCCTCTCCCCCTCCCTCTCTAGCAGGGCATTGGTTGCCACGGTTGTACCCATCCTAATCCAACCAATCAGAGCGGTGTTCACGGGCTCGTCGCGAGGAAAGGCTTGCCCCGATTCCTGCAAACAAATTCACATGAATATAAATACTCTTCATAGAGATGAGACTGTGGCATTAATCATCCTCATTTTTTATTTAATCCTCCGTCCGATGTGGTTTGAAGACATATTTTTATCGAATCTCATGCTTGTAGATTGTGTTGAATGTGGAATTATAAATATATGTATAAATGTAATATTGTTAAATAATATTTCCTAATATGTCTCAACACTTCAAGCTCATCACATTACCTCTTCCAGGATTCTGCGGATCCCCTCTGTGGGGGCGTCGTTGTAGTTCTGGGGGTCCCGGGACAGAAGCTTAAGGACTCTCTCCCGACCATCGGGCAGCCGGGCAAACACATCAGTGAAGGTGCCTCCCCGGTCGATGGCAAAGTCAAATTTCCCCCGAGACTCAGCCATAGAGAAGTGCTGCGACACCTGCAACAAAGTGCAGCGAGGGAAGGTCAGAGAGAGGAGACTTCGACTCGACTCTCTCACTCAGCACCGAGGAAACAGCAAAGATTAAATCACAATGACATGCCCACTCTCCGACCGACACACTCACCTGTTTCTGCCTTCCCAGCTCCACGTCTCCAAAGTTTTGGTGTGATTTGACTTCTTGAACTCTGACCACAAAAACAACACACCTCATGCAGATTTTTTTTTTTTAATCTGACTATTTACATCTTTTATAGTAGAATTGTTTTTCTCCCCTCAAACAAATAGCACATATTATGGAAGCCCGTTTCTGCCACATGGAAAAAAAAAGAAGTCTCTTGCTATCTCATAATTATGAAATACAAACTCATAATTATGACAAGTCATAATTATGACTTGTCATAATTATGACTTGTCATTATAGCAAGAGACGTTTTTTTTTCATGTGGCGGAAACGGACTTCCATCCACCATTACTGGAACATAAATGTATATTATTTCCCATCATAAACTTAAAAAAATGATGTTTTTTAACGCATCACCTCTTTTTTTGTTCACCTTAATATGCAAATGATCCAGTTTAAGTAAATTATATTCACCTTTACGGAGACGCATTAAGTCCCGTGAGCAGAACGAGCAGAACACACGCCCGACATATGGTACGGATCATATTTTAAGCTCTGCATGAATTCCACTAGATTATAAACAAATACTCTTTGCGTCGTCGCAAAGTGGATTGGACGCAAAACTAAAGGTGGAGTCGACCCAGAGCTGTCTTAAATCAAGGTTTGGACGCGAACCCAGAATGCACACGGTGAATCCACAAAGAAGCAGCGACGTCGCTATTTACCTGCAAAGACTGCGTGAAGCGAGAGAGTTTAAATAATCCAGCAGACTCAGAGCCTCGCCTCCCTCCGGAGAAAACACGTCGAGGACCTCGAAGGGAATGACGTCATGGTTGGAACCCCGCCTCCTCGACAGGAGTCTTCTGGCTATCCACTAGGTGGCGGTATAGTCAGACAGTCCCTGCAGAAATACGTAGAACATTCATTCATTCATTCATTTTTAACCGGCTATATGTCAAGGAGAAACGGACAAAACTTCAGAAACACCGTGAAATAATCTTACTGTGGAAATAAAATGTACGGGTTGTAAAAATAAAAAGTAAATAAATAAGTAAATAAATCAAGGGCAAAATCTTAAGTGTAAAATTCGGTTAAATCCATCGGAGTAGGAATGGACTATAGTATTTTCATCAGTTCATTGTTGTTTTTTATAAATATATGTTTATTTTGCTGAATGATGCACCAGCAGTGCCTTTAAAAATTTGGGACAGGGGCCAGAAAAATTCATATTGGGGTATTCAGCAGGTAAAGTGTTTCCTTGGTACCAGGTGTCAGTATCAAGGCTCAGAAAGCTCACTCATTCACACACTCATAGTGAACCTGTACACATTGATCACTCCAGATAGGAAAGTTGAATTTGCTAGATATACCGTATTGGCCCGAATATAACACGATGTTTTTTGCATTGAAATTAGGCTGAAAAAGTCGGGTCGTGTTATATTCGGGGTCTAGACATTATACCCATTCTGAACGCTAGATGGCGCCAGATATCGTTACAACGAATGGTGAACTGAACTCGCCAGGCCAAAGCGAACGCCTATCATTATTTTATTGCGATGTTTTTCCTTATTCATATGTGGTGAGATGTGTCTGTGTGGATTTGTGTGTGTGTGTGTGTGTGTGTGCGCGCGTCTAGCTGGGGCGTGTCCCGCCGGAGCAAGCGAGTGTGTGAGAGAGATAAAGAGAGAGAGCGCGCAGAGCAGCAACAGAGAGAACTAGGAGACAGAGATATGCGAGCGATAGGAGGAAACGGAGTTTTGTTTAACAGTGCAAGTAAAATAAAGCAGCTTCAGTGATTCAGCACGTCTGGCCGGCGTCCATCTTGTGTTGCTGCGCTTCAGCCTTCGTCCCCAGCGTGGTCTGGAAGTTAACCCCGGAGGCGCTGGAGAACAACGATCTCCCCAGTTATACTTCACTTTGATGGTTCATGCAGTTATTGCAATTTTGTTGTTTTATCACAGTAGATTGGTTTATTTACATTTTAAAAACCAGAAGCCATTCATTTACAAATGTGATTGCACTTTAGTTCACATATTTAAATGTTCAGATATTAAGATGTGAGACAGTTTTTGCATGATTTGAATGTGGAAAAATAACATGCTTTTTCTCTCGAATTTATTGTTATAATCATTTGTTTCAGATGTACTGGAATTATTTTCTGTACAAAAATTGAAATTGGTGTTCAAAAAGTATTTTCTCAAACTTGAGTCTTGAAAAAGAGGGGGTCGTATTATATCCGGGGTCGTGTTATATTCGGGCCAATACGGTAGTTGCACATAATGAAATATATGTTCTCCACTTCAAGATCTTGCAGACGACCAGACCGGCTAAAACATCAGCAGCTTTTATGATGGTTGAAAAACAAAACATTTAAAAAGTGCATTGAAAAATGGCTGGACCATCACTGTTGTGGTAACAAATGATTTGTAATTCATTTTTATTTCATTTTAATTCTGAGTTAGCAGCTGACGAATGTTAAATCACAGAAGTCAGAGTGTTTAGAGAGCATTTATTAAAATCGAAGGCACAGGATGCATCAGAAACACAGCGCTGATATTTGACAACAAGTAACATTAAAGAGTTATTCTTGGCTTGTCAGTGCCGTAGTGCGGTTGAGGGTGATAATCTTTTTACTTTGGGTGACAGAGTGAATGGTTGGTGCTCTGACTGTGGTCATTTCTCATACAGTACACGTGTGCACTTGCATTCCCGTATTACAATAATATTCATGCAGCGATGAACTTGAAAATATTCACAATATTACTATTGATACCAAGTTGTTCAAGTATTAATCAATACGCTGCCATGTATTGATAATGCCATCGCACAATACCAAGGCCAAAGGTTAGCAGTACCACATCCTGTCAAATACAGAAGTATGAGATCGATGCAAAGAGTCTCGGCTCTACATGTCCGGGACATCTTTCGCATCAAGATGTGCAAGATTTACACACTGAAAGAAATAAAAATATATATAACAAAATAAATTCTATAAATCTGTTCGATTTATTTCAGAGATTTGCATATTTCCTGGCAAACGTCGCCACAAACGCTCTGCTGCAGCCTTTGTGCAAGAGAATAAGGCCACTTCAGTTTAATCTAATGCTTCCTAGCAAAGTATAATTAACAAACCTGCATTGGACACACGCAGTGCAGACATTAAATTAAAGCACCACGTGGACCAAAAGGAGCTCCTCTCCCTGCGTAATGATAACAATCCCATCAATAAATATTATATTCAAATGCAGTAATTAAACCCAGTACTGTCTTAGTTAACCCACAGCCTGCTTGTCCGTGATTGTGAAAGACAAACTCTCATGGCTGAAAGGAAGTTAAGAATGTCTCCGGTCTGTTTTGGCTTAAATGCACCTTTATCTGCACACTGGGCTTGTTGTCACAATTTCAGAGAAGTCTGAATTTAAAGCTCAGTTTTTCCATTTCCTTCGATGCTATTGCCACACCCGAGGCTTTCAGTGGCAGTTTTGGCATTTAGGATGGCATTTCTGGTTATTGACGTTGCAGCGACATCCTCCGCTGGTGTCCCCGGGACCCTTTAAAGGAATCAGAGTAAGACACGTCAAACTTTTGAATAACGTTTAATCACCAGAGGTGGCCTGGCTGCACGCTGTGGTGGAGAAAAAGGCGAGTTGAACCGTGGATGAATATTCTTTCTTTATAGAGTCTACCTAATCACTTATAACAAATCCACCAAAAGGGGAATTAGCTGTTCTTTCATTACGCAGATGTAGATCACAGACACATCATATTAAAAAAAAAATCCTGATTGCGGTGAAGATATGATGGGAAAGAAGGATTTCATACCTTTGGCCCCCAGCGGGGCCCTCTGGTCACCCAGCAGATCTCAGTGTGGCAGACGGTGCAGCGAAGCCAATCGCATCCATCCCTCTTCTGCACAATGATGCCGCACTGGGGACAGTGCATCGCCTCTCCTGACTGCACAAGAGTCTGCGAGGGAGAGAATAGGTTGAAGACAACGATGTCGCCACTTATTTGTTCTGGATATTATCACATCGTCCAAAATAGTCACACACATGGGACAGAGTTTATGTACAGACGTGCATATTTTGTTTCTGTCGAGTTTGTTTATCGACTGCATGTTTTGCACGTGAAGTGTAAAGGCCCAGTTTGGGCAGTGAATCCAAATCAGACCCCCTGGCACCATCTGAAGTTGAGATAAATAAAGCCGCTGGTCTCTATTAGGGGCACATCGGCGTCAGTTACGGTTCACCTTGAGCAGGTGTGTTGTCCTCCTGGCAGCAGAGTCGTTTATAGCACGGGACGCAAGATCGTCTTGGTATTGTTTGCAGTTCATTCCCTCATGGATAGACTGAAGAAGACAACAGTTAGGATACAAAAGCAGAAATGCTGGGATTATTTCAGTGAACACCGATGAAAGTCTTTCATACTTTGCAGATCAGACAGTTTGGTTTCCTGCAGACGGGGCAATGGAAGACATTGACCGTGTCCTCGTAAACACACCAGCCCATACAGTCTGGCGTTGCACAGTGGTAGCTGCCCTCACATCGGGACTCTGCCACCGACAGACCTCTCTGCAGCCAGCGCTCGTACTCCTCGGCGGACACCAACTACACAGAATAGGAATAGGAATAGTTCACCCAATAATACTGCTGACAGGTTATGCAAGAAAATACATCAGCTGTCCGGGTGGGATCAGGTTTTCACATGACATTTAGCGCCTGGGGAAGCTACCCAAGAGAGGTACAGTATCTCATTACTGCTTGCGTTGGGTTTCACTCACAGCTCTGATCTCCCTCTCCTGCAGGGAGCACGTGCAGGAGTACGTCTCATCTCGGTAAGGACAGGACACCTCCGGCTCCTCACTCAGCATGACGACCGAACGTAAACACTCTCTGGGCAGGAGCACACCGACACGCGGCTAAAGGCAGGTCTGAATCACGAGAAACGCTTCTCACCCACCACTTGCTGAATCTTTACCTGCAGAAGCAGTGGAGACACTCCCTCAGGAGGACCCCCTCTCCCGGCTTGAGGTCGACGTAGCAGATCCTGCAGTCCACAGGCTCTGGGTTCGGCAGCAGGTCCTGGCTGTCGATCATCATCAGCTGGGCAAAGTTCTCCTTGCGCTCCTCTTCCCTTGCCTGGCACATGGGATGATGTGTTGGGAGGGGATATGCATTAAACCTTTTCTCTTCTACTTGTCTTACAGGGGCAGAGTGAAATTGATTATATATATATAAGAAATGGATGTATTTGCACAGACATGAGCGGCCACACACATTGTATATAAAGACTTTATTCTGATTTCTTTTAAAAAACACAAATAACAGTGCAAAATTAACAATCAGGCCAATACATTCAATGAAGTGGAAACCTCTGCTCCTCAGAAGTTCCTGAAAATAACACCCAGCAGAGATCACAATTAACCAGCGTCTTTCATCATTCCTCGCTCCAGTTTGACTATCATGTGTTGCCAGGAGTTTGTACCACGGCAGAAGATTAGAAGGAGGCTCGCTCTTCACCGTGGCAACCAGCAGACCTACTTCAGAGGACTAGATCAATGCTCAGTGCTCTATAAATACAGCGGCCGCAATGCCGCAGGATCCTGAGTTCAAACAAAGTGTCAAATACAATAAAGAAAGAACAAGATTGTTTAAAAAAAAAAATGAATAGCTCCATTTGTGCAGGCTTTTCGGTGTGTTTGAAAACACACTAAACTACGTAATGACGATTATTGCAGAATTTTAATTATGTAAATGTTATTCCACCTCTGACAGAATAAAGGAAGCAGTAAAAAACCGAACAGAGAAAACCAGCCGGAAAACAGCTTTGTGATACTGAATAGGCAAAATTGGGCCCATCTCGGCCGGGTAATCTGGAGATTTAAGAATGTTTGGTTATTTTTTTTTTGAAACTTAAAAATGTCAGTAATGTCTTGAAACATAGAATCAACAGGTCTCGTGCAGGATCTCACAGACGTGTAAACACCGTGCAGACCATGATGCACCTCTGCGACCCCCTGTTGTGACTATTTGGCATTAACAAGGCTTAAAAAAGTTCATCTGTTTAGTCCAGATGTGCTTGTTAACCTACATTCTGTCAAAAGCTACACCCAAATCCTTCAGATGCGACCAATTCAAGCAAATAGATGCTCATACAGACAAAGCCTTTGATGAGTTACTGTATTTAAAAGGGAAGTGTTTGGTGAGTGCATCAGAAATATGGCTGCAATTTCAAACGAGGAAACACACATAAACATGGTGTGTGTGTGTGTGTGTGTGTCTGTGTGTGTGTGTGTGTGTGCTTGTGTCTCTGCGTTCAGCTGTCCTGGTCCAGGTTATACAGGATTGACTTGTTTGCACTCCTCAGCACCTCTCTTCTCCCTTTCTCCTTTAAAAAAACAGAGACAAAAGAGAAGAGAGTCAATCTGAGAGAGCTTGTAGGTTTATAATCGGATGCCAACTTCCTTCTCTCTCCTTGGTATTATTCCCAATTTGCTGCTGAAACTTTTTACAAAATTGCCACAAAACTGCATGTAAAAGTGAGGTTTAACTAAGTATGTATACATGAATAGCGTGTGTAGTGTGGGTGTGGCGCAGTACAGGTAGGAGTGTGTGCTGCGTACCTGCTGGTACTGTCTGATGGACTCCTTCTCCTGCTGGATTCGCTGGAACTCCACGGCGTCTGGACGGTATCCCCCTGGAATGACGTAGTTCTCAGGGCGGTTTGTGCTGCAGATCTCACAGCCCGGACGCGTCGGCTTATTAATGTAAGTGCAAGAGGGGCATGGCCAACCCTAAGGCACAGAATGGCTCTTTAACCCTTTCCATCCTCTTTCAGTTGTTGTCAGACATGTTTCAAAATGTGGGTAAAACATATCAAAGTGGCCGCAGTCTGTTACCTGGGTGGAGGCTGCGATGGCGCCCAGTGCCTGTTTGAGTTGGGGCATATCCAGGCGGATGAGATCTCCTAACTCACTCACGTTCCCTCTCTCTGACCCACCTGAAACGTTTCATGAGAAAGCAGACGTCTCTCATAAGCGGCCCGATAAGCGCCTGCAACGAATAATCCTTCGCCGTTGGCCCACGAGTACCCCTTACCCTTACTGTGGCTTCTGGGAGGGGGTTTGGGAGGCAGGGTGCTGTATGGCCTCTGCTCCACGGTTGCGAGGCCATTTGTAGAGGCCGCGGGGAGGGGAGGAGTCGGGAGAGACGATGATGGATGACCGAGAAGAAGGGCGTTCTCCTGGTCCTGCTGCAGCATCTGTAAGGTCAGGCGAGCGTGCCGGGCTGACAGGAGATACAAAAAGGCCGTGTCGCCGTCCTGATGGACGCCGTACGAGGCCAGAGAGCGCTGGTCAGCGCACAGACACTGGCCGATTACCCAGCGCTGTACCCACGGGTGGAAGCCATACTCCAGAAACATCTGAGTGAAAGAGAAGCGGAGAAACGGCGTTAGAATGAGCGAGTGCTCTGCTGTCGTTCTGCACGGTACGGTACGGACCTAGAACAGACTGTTAAAGGGGCTCCACCGCATGATTCTGGGCCGTCCTCCACCCCCCTTTTTATATCTTTAAGAAGGAGCCCACAGCATTCTACCTCTATGCATGTCCAAGCCCAACTTGGAGGCCCCTGAATAACAAGAGTAGCAGGACGGGTGCTGTTAACCTTCTCTTCATTTAATGTCTTCCTTTTGCGTGTTTATGCTGCAGCGCTAACACCCAGCTAACGTCTACGATGTCATTTTGCTCCAGGACACGGGGCACACTAAAACACATAAAATATTTCTGAAATAAAAGCAGGAGCTTTACATTTAGAGCAACAGAATGAAGGGAAGCGTGCTTCAGACTGACCTGCTGCTTCAGTGCCGCAGTCGTCACCCGTGGAAAAACCTTCACGGTAATACAACAGGACGAAGAAGAATCCTCGACGACAACAGCCAAGCTGTGATAAAACGGAACACAACCTACTTTATATTACGTTTTAAAAGTAAACAATTACAGATCAT
The DNA here is from genome assembly GCF_040956055.1 of Brachionichthys hirsutus. Taxonomy (NCBI): domain Eukaryota; kingdom Metazoa; phylum Chordata; class Actinopteri; order Lophiiformes; family Brachionichthyidae; genus Brachionichthys; species Brachionichthys hirsutus. The sequence goes on along the minus strand of NW_027180559.1, from coordinate 65,329 downwards.
CAACCACAATTCTTTTTTGGGGCACTCCTACCTGATTTCAGCGTCTTTATTATCCCTGGCAGAGGGCTGGATCTTCAGAGTGACATGCTGTCGGGCGAGCGTGGCAGCGAAGACGGAAGCCGACTGCGTGTCGCCTGCTTCTACGGCTCGGCAAAGCTCCACGCAGGTTTCCTCTACGTGCGGATGAAGGCCGGGACGCAGCGTTGAAAGAAACGGGTAGAGGGGCCGGTGAGCAAATCAGTCACGTGACGTCTCACAAGAGGAGCCGGGGGAATAAACCGGCTAGTGCACACACCTGTCTGCTGCAAGGACCAGGTGCTCTGAAGACGGAGGCCATCAACGGGGGGGCGTGGTTGACCAAAATCTTTCGGGGCAACTGTCAATGAGAGAGAAAAATACGTTTAATTGTAAACTGGAACCTTTCGGTTTTCCCGCTAGCTTTTATATTGCTGCTGCTGCTGCTGCTTTAACAGAACAGAAAAAGGCAAAGTGAACGTTTCCGTTTGATCCTTCGTGTGTTTTCGTCGTTGCCGTTTCCATTCTTAGCTCATTTGCAGTAAATGATCGCGCTGTTGCATTATAAGGAAGGGCCACGGAGGAAACACAGCAGCGCTGAGCGGGCACAACGGCGTCAAGTGTGACTGTTCATCCAGTTTGCGTGCGTCTCTGGAAACAAAATGGTTTCTGTGTTTGCCGAAATGCTAGAATTGATCGACAGCGTGTTCCGCCTTCATGCCAAACATTCATTCCCAACCTCAAAACAAAGATATCCTCAGTGGAGGATTGTCTCTCCACTACTATAGAGAGAAAATACTCAATCCATAGTTGATAATTCGCCGATCACGCACTTGCTTTTGAAACTCGTTTAAACACAACCTTTGTTGTTATAAACAATTACTAGCGTTCAACAGAGAGAACACGGAGCAATTCGCCGACGTTCCGTCTGAAGCTTTAAAAAAAAATAAAAAGACGGCGCCGTTAAGCAGCGTCCCGCAACGCAATGAAAAAGTCTTCTGTTCAAATAAGTCGGAAGTAAAAAGAATTTCGGGACGACTCGCTCAGTTCGGAGGAAACGGCAACGGAGAACCGACGACCCCTGCAGGTTTGCTGGTCTGGAGGCGGAGCCTGACCTCTTTGCGCTTCCCTCAGCGATGACATCACCACCGTCGCCCACTCCTGAGCCTCCCGCTCAGAGAGGAAGTTGAAGCTGATGCGGTCATGTGGAGGCGCCGCCAAACTCAGTTCATGGCACGTTGGTGACTTCACCTCATAGTTTACTGCCCCCAAATCGAACTCAGCGATGGTCTGGGAAAAGGCAAGAACAGCGAGAAGACGAAGAGATGAGGGAGGAAGAAGGAATCGGGGATGAATTATGGGTTGTGTTATCCCTCGGCACCTGGTACAGAAACTCATCAATGCCTTGTTTTTCTTCAGTGAGTGTCCAATAAGGAAGGGCACTGATTTTAAACAGTTATTCAATTCTATAAAACAAATATCGGCTAAGTAATTAAGAGTTTTTTGCTTAAAAATGCCCATTCTTAGTGTACAAATGTGTCATATGAGAACTGGACAGGGCCCTACATCGGGAACAGCTGTCAAAGTGAACGTGCTAATGAAAATAACCAAATGATAAAAAATATATCATCTGCCTAATTCCTTTTAATAGTTTAAATAAAAGTTGTGTGCACATAAAGTAATAATGACCTCTCTTTTTCTCTATTAAAATGCAGTTAACTGCTATAATACTACTACTATACTACTACTAATAATATTATTACTACTAATAATATGTCTCTTTGTAACTTTGACTTTGTCACCAATCCTTCCACTGACTACTGAATGATCTCTGCTCTCTGCTGCGCATGCGTGAACTCACCGCACTCCGGCCGGTCCCGCCGCTGTCCTGCAGCGACAGCCGGAATTCCCCGGACTTCCCCGGGTCCATTCTGAGCTGCAGGCGGAGGGAGTCGCCGCCGCCACCGGCTCCGGGAAGACACAGCGGCCGAATACCGGAATGACACACCGACACCCGAACCGACATGAGGACGGTGTGGCAGCCGAGCTGAGACTGCGGGGCCTCCTGGGGAGCGAGCAGCGCGGCGGCGGAGGAGCTCCGCTCCGGCGCGTCGCCTCCCGAAGTCAACGACATGAAACGTCCTAAAACTTTCTCTGCTCGTCTTCTACATTATCGTGTCCTCCATGGTTATTTAACAAGCAGGAAGCAAAGTGCGTATCTCCCGTCAACTCTGGAACGACTTTGATAAAGTCCCCCCTTCCCCCTCTCGGGGTTTCACTTCTCCCCCCTTCCCGCTATGGCGTCGCTTCCTTCAGAGTCTCCGGAGTCTCCGGGGCCCCGAAGCAGCGGCGGGGTCGTTCGGAAGATCCATGTTAGCGCCGAGGCTGATAAATGGTTCGGCGCTGCTGCGGCTGCTCTCACGTTGTATTGCGCATGCGCGTGGCTTGTCGGATGACGTAGGCTATGTTGTGGATGCTTTAATTATCTTAGGACAGATTAGTTTGATTTACTTCGTGTCAATTTTCTTTTTGTTATTCTATTCATTTCACGCAACTGTGTTCCCCGTATATACATATATATATATTTGCGTGTATGTATATATATATATATATAAATGTCATATTGTATTCAGCGTGTGCGCAAATATTCAGCCACAAAGAGGCAGCAAAGCTTTCTTTTTCCATAACTGTTCTGCTCAAATCTGTCTCTGATATTATCAGACTGAATATTTATGATGTATTTAGGAGTATATCAGCATCGAAAGTCCCATATCCACCCCCAGCAACGTTAAAAGCTTGCTTACAACAGCTGTTATTCATAAAAAAAGAAAAATCTTCTGGGAAAATTGCTTAATTATGTAACACCCCATAGTTCTAGATTTTTTTTTTACCCCCACCACAGATCGTTTATTACGGTATACTGGATATATATAATAACTATCTACTGGTATATATATTTAAATATGTTTTAGGAGACTCCCAAAGTCTTTTATATTTAATTAGCAATTATAAACCAGCAAATCACGAAGAGCAAAAACAAAGAATTGACTGGATTCAGTTTAAGATGATTCATCTCTCAGCAAAATGTTAACAAGTCCAGACCTACATATGTGTATTACAACCCAGCAGTTTAGTAGCAGCCTGCATTTATAATAGATTTTGTTTCAGTGAAGCATTTTAAATCATTGGATTTCATTTGTTTCTAAAGTAAAGGAGAGCAGAGACCCAGGTGGGACTTGAACCCACAATTCCCAGCTCCGGAGGCTGATGCCTTGTCCATTAGGCCACTGGGCCCAGACGAATGCTGTGTTATAATCTCACAGTGATCTCCATGATTTATTAACCCCTTTATGTCACAAAGCATTTCCCACCATTGCAGCCATTGCAAGATCTGGTTGGTATTTTTAAACATTGCAATCCTTATTTTTTTTTTTTAAACCATTCATTCCTGAATTAAATTAAATGGCAACAGGAAATAGCTTTATTACTGACTGCTGATGTTATTTATGTTTTTAAGAAAGAGATTCAAGCAAACATGATTGATGAATATCTCAGCCCACGTAATCTGTAGGTCAAGAATTATGAGGCAATTAAGAAAATATCCTGTAGCGTGTAAGAGGAAAGATTTAGAAGCTTAGCTGGTTCCTTTAATCACTCTGCTGCAAGCCGAGTTTTTTAGATCAATACCACATCCCTATAAAAAAGGCCTCATGCCAAAATAATATCAACCGTCTATGAACACTATAGTAGATAGTAAGATCGTTCCATTAATTTATGAATGAATACTTATTAGATGAACATCATGGATGCAAAGGGAATGATTTTTACGTGTCCTCTCGTCTCTCAAACATTTCATTCACTCAGCGTAGACGCAGAAGGTCTGACCTCCATTCGTACTCATGCAGATGACGCAGGCGAGATGAAGCCATTCAATCAGGCGCTGATGACATCGTGACGTCAAGGTGAAGAGGAGGAACCAACCAGCTCCAGTATTGTTCAAAAAACATAGAATGAACTGTAGAAAGCCCCGACCTAATATTAGAATCAGATGTGGACATTTAGTGAGTTCAATGTTCAAGGTTACTTTATTTGTAGCCGAAGGTAGATTTGTTAAGACTGGGATAATTAAAAGACCAAAGACAATATGGATTATGGATCGAAAGTTGTGAATGAGCGACAGACAAACAATAGTTTGTGTCTGCTGAAATGATAAAATACTGTCTTTCAACTGTCTCTGAGTTTATTTGTGATTGGCCCAGATTTAACCCAAACAGGGATGAACTGAACTGTGTCTCAGAGTGTTCGCAAAATCCTGTTTTCTAATAAGGACTCCTATCATAAATCATGTCAGCTTCTTCTACGCTGCAGCATGATTACACCTCCTCAGGTAGTTTCCTTCTCATTATTTTTGGCCATCACGCCACCTGATCTCAGCATAGGATGAAGCTATGGCTGACTTCATTCGGTTCAAAAGTTTCTGCTTTGCAGTTTTAAATTCTGATATTGTACATGTGGAAAAATGTGTTCACCCGTTTAAAATAAATAAATATCACGTTCATATTAGGCACTGCTGACTGCTCTTACATAGCATCTTGACCTTCACAGAAATCAATTTAGTTCCCAAGGCAACTTTACATCCAAATACATTTGTTGTGCAAATGCCTCATCGCACCAGCGACTTATGTGTGATTCATCACCTCTTTTAGTGAATGTACTGGTGGCGTCGTGGGAATTCACATGCACTGACAGTATATTCAAAGCTATCTTTGCTTTTAAATCTGTCTCACAATAACATTCTGCTATTACTGATTTAGAATTATACCCAGCGGAGTGCCAGTAGCTGCAGGGAGCTCTTTGGATTTATGTTTGGTATTTGGAGGCAAAGAAATTTGTAAAAGTGTGGTTTAGTTTAGACATGCATTTAGTTTAGTTTTTTTTGGGGCTTGAGTTGATCTTGTCCTGCCTCGTACCTCGTAATCAAACTGATTGATGAAAGGTTAATAAAACCCCCCCGCCCACCACAGTCACGGGTCAGTGTCTGGCAGGCCTGCTCGAGGTGCTGGGTTTCCCCATGTTCACTAATTTAAAGTTGTCTGCACGCCATTGACTTCTTGATGGACTGCGCTGTTGCGTGACTGACACCAGGAGAAAGCGCCACGAGCAAACCTCCGTTCTCCCGAGTGGCGTTCAAAGAGTGGGAGGAGGAGGGGTGATGCATCCTGTGGTCTGGGATCACGTTCTCGATTCATCATCCACATGAGCAGCGTGGATATATAGGCTGGAGCACACCTGCTCCAGAAAAACAACTTCAGACCTCGGCCAGCTTGACCTCAGCCCGTTACCGAAGTTCAAGGTAAGATGCTGTTTGTTGTCCGCTTCATCACTTTATTTTATTATCCTGCAAATATAGATGTAGATGCAAGAGGAATTATGCATTCATGCAATTGTATTGTTCTACTGTTTGGTCTGACACAGCCATGTCAAATCACCGATAGAGTAAATGTTACTTATTAACTAAGAATACTGTATTTCTATAACAATAGTTTATGGACCTTTTTGCAATGTTTATGAGTCTACAATACCCCAAATAACAGCGCTTTTAAATCTTCATGTGTGAGCATCCAGCTCCTAGCAGTGAGGTTTTTAAAGACGTAATACTATTTCAAAGTATATTTAATTCTCCTATAAATAATGTTGTGTTTGGTTCCTACAAAAAAGTAAACATTTTCTACATAGTGTTTTTTTTAAAGGCGATCTTACCTGACTTAAATCTCATACTGTACGTTTGATGTTTAACTTTCAGCTTCTATCTTTCTTTTGTGAGTCTTGTGTGGGCGATTCTTCCCTGAGCAATATCCCTCCGTCCCCTGCAGTGCCTCCGGCGACTCCACAGCATGCTGCCTGGGAGAGCGGCTGATGTCCAGCTCTGCGTCCTGACGAGCCGTTGGCTGTTTGCAGCTCTGACGCTGCTCCTCTTCCTCTCATTTAGCTTCAGCAGTGCTCACAGCACCACAGTGGAGCACGACTTCCACATCATTCACAATGTCGACAATAGAAGTAAGTGTTGGTTTTATTTAACCTTTATTGGAACATATTCAGTCTTTTTTGTGACTATTCATTATGAATTCATAGAGATGTTGTTTTGGAGATAAAATATACCTGGAAAATAGATTTATTCTTAAGGTTTTGCTTCTTAAAATTATGTTGGCAAAAGGCTAGTTTGAAAATCCTCTCTGAATATCAAGGGGCTATTTATTGCATTTGAGTATTGACTATTATTTTACAAAAGAGACACTCACTGCTCTTTAATTAAATCAAAACAAGTACCATCCTCGCTTTTTACTTTCCCATGCAGTCTGTGTATGTCTGTTACCTTGTCACAATTTAATGTGCATCAAGTATGGTTGCTGTTTTAGATTGTCTCTTTTAAATAATTGTATTAAAGAGTGAATTTTAATTAATTTAATTACTTTAATAATTATTATAATATGTCTGATTTTATTTTCATGTATCAAATAGTTAAAAAAAAACAATGAATCTGGGAGTATGTTATTGAAGTCAGCATTTTATTTTAATGCAAGTAAAAATTAGATGTAAGACTAATCATTTGATTATGTCATACCTGGAGGTATCAACTCTTTGAAAATCCTGCTTTTTCTACCAAAGTGTGAAGATGAGAGTCAAAGTTAACACTAAAAATAACTTGATAAATGAAACTTTGAGGTTTAGGGTGGAGTCTGATTTTATGGACCCATTATTTTGCCTTTTCCTTTAGCCATACATTTTCTTTTAAAGAATCCTAAAATCTTTCTGTGTTCTGTTAATGCCGCTGTTGTGGTGTGTTGTGTGGCTTCCAGGTCCAGAGATCGACCCATTCTGGTACGTGGGGCGTGGGGTGAGACCTATCGGACGCTTTGGGAAGAGGCACAATAGCGTGGAACCTCTGCGCCGCGGTCGGATGCAGCCCGTCATCAGAATGTTGGCACTGCTGCTTAACAGCCTCAGAGACAAGGACAGCCTGGGACAAATGTTGCAAGGGGAGGACAGGGATTGACTAATGTGGCAGCTTGTCCTCAGAGTGTCTTCATTTTTACCTTAATTGAGGTCATTTCCCTTTTTGCTCTAGCCCAACTATACGTGTCTGTTATTAGGCCATGTTTAGGATTCTATTGAACGATTTCTGTAAATAAAAATGCATTATAAGGCCTAATAAACCAAGATGTTGTGATTGTATCTGCTCATCATTTTTCTTGTAGCTTTCCTCTAATTGCAGGTACACATCAGGCAAATTTTCCCCAAACAATAAAACTTTTAAACTTCTTTAAATTTTATTCATTTCATAATACATTTTTTCTCAGAATATGTGGCACATAGAGAATCAGTATTTTTTGCTTGCTATCCCCCCCCAACTTGTCAAATGGATTGCAACAAATACTTTGCACAAACGTGAACAGCTCACTTGTGGAGCCGGGCAAAGGGAATCTCATTCAAACTGGATTTAAATAGGACAAAAGAAAGATTCCTTTTAGTCCTGTGTGTATATAATATTTTCGGAGTATCTGGGACACAGTTACAGTCGTAAATTAGACTTCCATTATGAATCCAGCCCTACAAATCATGACAATTACACACAGCGTCTTGGACACAACACAGATGGACCGATTGCTCAAGTGTGATTGGCCATTACACATATTTTACATCATTTTCAGACATATACATAATATTAATAAATTCTGTGTTGATATATATATATTTTTTTACATTAGAAAAATACAGGACACTGATGATTGGACCCTTGTGGCTGTGCTTCTCATGGGAAATCGTACATCAATTTTGATAAAACATGCTTTGAGATTGAGAGAAGGACAGGATGAATGTGCAAAAACAAGAGCTGTGAAAGGCTGAGATGAAATGGCCACTCATAAAAGGATCAGCGCATTCATACAGAAGATCGTCACACCTCCAACTATGCTCTTAGGCTGTGCATGAGACAACAGCGTGCATGACTAACAGAGACTCTGACGAATGCTAGAAAAGCAAATGAAACGCAGTATTCTGAAAGCGGGTTTTATGGGTATAAATACAGTATGAATTGTACTAGCCTTTCCAAAAATGCACGTTTCCATCTGTACTTTCTGACATTCTCATCATCATATCTGGCAGAATATTCAATGTTAAATGCAGACAGACACTGGAAGCATTTGTCATCACCACACATGAGCGAATCTGATAGGAGTAACTGAGGACGCATCCTGTGGGGAGGTAAATACTTTCAGTGGTATTGCATAAAAATGTTCAGTAAAGTACAAAAATAAATTCCTTGTAACAAAATTGATGGTTTTATGGCATTTTTTATATAGCCCATCAGATTTCATAATGTAAAAAAACATTCTCAATGCAACAGAAATGTTCAGATATGACCCAGTAAAGGGAAAACAAGCAGAGCTTTTCTTTTAAAATTAAAGGCCACAGCTTTTTAAATCAAATGTGGAAGATAACAGGAATGAATAAAATGACTATGGGTTGAAGAATACTCAACGAAGGAAAGCTGAACCAAATATTAAACCCAAACCTGTGAGGCGTTATGTTGGGCTGACTATATCTGACATTCACAGATTATTCAAATCTTATTTTAAGACCTACGAAAAAAGCCCACAGCTTCCATGGTAAGGCCCGAGTCAATTTTACTACTCGGGACTTATTTTCTGCCTTTTCTGGACAAATGGGACACGGCCGTTAAATTATGAAGAGAATCACTAAGAGAGCTGGAGGTTCTGGGTGAATGAACATCCAGACTACCAGTATCTGGTCTGATCCAGAGCCGTCTGGCAGGAGAACAGCTCACAGTTTATTTTTGTAAATGTTAGAATTAAAAGGTGGACTTCTTTATATATATTTTTTACTCTTGCTTCAAAGCGTGTCAGGAACAGCAACCTGTGGAACTCCAGAATGGCTGAACGCTTCGGGTCTGGAGTGAAATAACAAGCTATGGAGTCCCTGCTTTGTGCCGAGTTCATTCAGAGGCTGAACCGAGGCCTCGGACACTTTGGAGGCATTTGCTCTGATACTTGTTGGCATTTTGAATTTTTTTATTTTTTATTTTTTTTTATACTTTATTAATCTGTCCCTTGGAGGGCAATTTGGTTTGCAGCAGTTTGAACTGCTGCTGGTCGCAGTGTGCGCATGCGCCCGGGCAGTGCAGGTGAAGTGTCTTGCCTAAGGACACAACAACAGAGCTGTTTCCCTCTGATTCCAGCTGCTGAGCTAAGATGCTGCATATTTATGCACATATTTACTGTGTCAGTGGTATCGATCCGCTCCCGTAACTCAAGTGTAAAAAAGTATTTTACAAAATATCAAACTCTTCTATTAACTACGATTTGGAGGCTGTTTACAGACAGATTTCTGTGCTTTTTCTTCCACTGTATTGTTCCCATTTAAAAATGTAATGGCAGGAAGGAAGGAAATCTACAAACGACTTTGTGGCTATAGAGCATGACCGTATAGAAAAATGGTTTGAAAGAAAACAATAAAATGTCAAAGACGCTACAATCAATTCCCCAAATGAGGATTACCATCTGATAGCTGCGGGTGAAAATGACAATCATTCCAAAGAAGCCTTTTGGAGGGGCTTTAACTATGAAATGATTCCTCATGGCATTTTATTTGGTGAAAAAGAAGATGCAGTAAAAAAAAAAAGAAAAGAAAAGATGACTGACGTTTTTTTTGGGGGGGAGACACACTGAATCACAGAAAGATTTTTCCACATCTTCATTGTACAGTAAATCACAATACTCTTGCAAACAGATAGAAAAGGGAAAAGAGAATCATTTCTGTCCTTACAGATGCTCCTCTTTCAGCTTGCTCGTCTGGAGATCTTTAAGGCAGAGACACCGACTGCCGAGTTGCCCTTGCTTGATGTTAGGTGTGCAGCGAAGAAGAGGAAATGCCGTATAATACTGAGAAGAGGGAGAAGCCAGTAACGTGCTGTGCCTGGCTGAGCACCTTAGTGCCCGGTGGGTCACACAGGGCAGGTGTTGGCCCATGCTTGGCCTGGAGCCAGAGGTGGACACTGGGTCAAGGCACTGGATGAAAGGGGCCCCTTATCCCCGGGGCTCCAAAATGGCCCCAAGGGGCTTCTTGTGCTGCTGACTGTCACTATGGCCGAAACAATTTCACCTGCTGCTCTGGCTCCAATGTCTCTGTAATGCACAAAAAAACAAAAACAGTATTTAGTGAAGTGTCATCACATCCCCTGCAAAAAGCTTGGGCTTTCCAGAATAAGAGAAACCACCATTAGTATATCAGCCTAATAACGGACTTTTCCTCCCAGTCAACGACAGAAGAGCAAAAAAAAAAAAGGACGCTCTCCGCTGGAATCAATGATGTGATTACATGTCTTGGTCCCTGATTTTGCCCTATAGTTCTGTCTGTAGTCTGTCTGGAGACGAAAAAGCCACCTGAATCAGAGCTTTTGTGCGCTTCCTGGTGAAGTGAAAATAGCCAAACATGAATATAAAGAAAGCTCCAACAGCAAAAGGCCATTCACTGACATGAAAAGGAACATACTTCTCATTGGTTTGATAAAAAAAAAAACATTAAAATGATGTTTCTGTACTGTTTCCATTTGCTTGCTTTGCATCTAATGGAGCTTTTCAGTTGCTTCGAGCCTTTCCAGCCGATGTGTTCTCTTTTACATCCATTCAGAAACAAATCTCTTATTTTAGGACAAAGAACAAAATGTGTGATTTTAACTAAAGGTGGATTAAAGTGTTCCTTCCTCTATGTCTGTTTCACTCCCCGTCTCTAGTCATCTTTGGTTCTCGAACACACACACACACACACACACTACTAGTGTGTGTTTACAGCTTAATACGTTTGAATCGACAGAAAATAATTTCTCAATTCTGGGAGTTCTGTAATAAATGTCTTCCACTGAATAACAATAGAGTATTTGTATTTATTTCATGTGAATGAAATGATCAGACTGATTATAAATCCTAGGGGTTGGTTTTTGTGCTCAATGATTCATATATTGATTGTCACACTGCCTGTAGGTGTGATGACATAATGGGGACATTAAGCTCCTTCTCCCTCAGCGCTGTCTGGGTTTATACGCCGTACTCTCAATATGAACAGAATAAACTGGTTCAGTACCTTTCAGGGGCGGCGCTGGAAGCTTCCTCCTTTGATGGCGTGATGAGTCCAGAGTTTCAGGCTGTAAGGAGATCGTTCATATTATAGCCTTCACACACTCCAAAACGAGAGGACAGCGCTGTTTTGTGCTCATGATCATGTTCTCACTCTATCCGTCGTCTTTAGGTGCTAAAACAGAAGCATGTAGAGTAGCTTGTCTGACAATCCTCAGGGGGACAGATCTGTGACAAACACAGTACCGGTGTGTGTACGTTTTATTTGTGCCACTTGACCAACTAAAGCGAGTTACCTTCGCCTTTGGTTTGAACTTGGAGAAGCGATTGCAGACAGCCACATTCAACCCAGCTGATTTCAGAGCTGATATCCTGGCCTCAATGTTGGATACCTTAAAAGGAGAGGCAGGCGACCTTTAAAACCACAACCCAGCACATCAGCCAGTCCACATCAGCCAATTGATAGACAGATAGATAGATGTGTGTGTGAGAAAATAGCTGAGACAGAAGTTTGACTTCTGGGGGTGGTGGCTGAAGAAACAATGACGAAGAGGACGGTTGCAGAGACAAGACCTCTAGTACCTGCAGTTCAGACTGCTGCACCTGAGCGGCTGCCGTGGCGACCTGGTCCTCCAGGAAGGCCAGCTCCGTGTCTCTGCTGCCACTGCTGATATTCCGGGCACAGTGCTCCAGGTCCCAGAGTGTCCCCTCAAGCCCATACACAGCACCAGCAGTCAGGTACACCTGTGCATGGAGATGTAGCAGAGCATGTAATTCATAATGCGTTTGTCATATGGGGTATACGGTGGCCTTTGGGCTTTAGCTTACATTCTCCTCCATCTTGGTCAGCCTCTGGTCCAGCATGCGGGTCTCAGAGCTGCTCGAGATGGGAGAAGCGTTCATGGACTCAGTCGCTGCGTAGCTCTCTCCTCCGGCCTCGCCGATCAGCGCCTCTGTGGCATTCAGAACCTTCAGTACCTCTGTGGTGATACTACAGAGAGAGGCTGCAGAGTTCTTCTGCTTCATGTGAACAACACACAAATAGCGAGAGAAAAAAGAGGAGTGGGGGGAGGGAGAGCAGTCACTAATCTCCATGACACATCCTGGCAGGAAAAAAAAAATCTGCTAGCACCGCAAAACAAACACCAAAACACAAATATTACGCTATATAATAAATATCGCTTTCACTGAAGGGGCAAGGAGAAGTAATAACATGCATTTATGCGATCACAGTAGTGGGATGTTATAAAACGATTGGACGAGAAATAATATTATGTGATGTGTGTTTGATCCTCTAGTTTTTAGATCCTGAGAACTAAAAATATTTTGCCTTGAAAATATTAAATCAGCTACCGTTATACATCTTCAATCAGGCACCAATTCCAAATGAAAGTTTGTATCCAAAAATATTTTTTCCAATAACTGTTTACAATTTGCGCACGGCTATCAAGACAAAAAAGTAAAGATTATTAGGACTTAATTTTGGAATTAATATTAAAATTATAAATACCTTAAACAGAAATAGCTGTAAAGCAACAGCGCTAACCACGGCGCCACAGTGACACCAATTGTTCAGTCAAATTAAATCTTCTTCACACATTAGGCCTTCTGGGGAAGTAACAGATTCATGGGGAAAATGTTTTGCACAGAAAATGTTTGCTTTTTAAAATTAGTAACAGAAGATCAAAGGAAGGGACAGATGTGGTTGCCAACTCTTTATTCAGTAATGAGTAAATCCAGCTGTTGATCAGTGGGATCAAAGGTGTATCGATCCCTCTCTCAGTCTGACAGAGGGTGTCAGAGTCCAATAGAAGCGTTCAGTTAATGACACAAGAGGAAGGTCGGACACAAAAAATAGGAGGAGGAAGGGCAATTATTTGGCCTAGGTAAGATATAATATTGGGTTGAGATATTGCAGATGGGTACTATAAACCTCTGATCTTTTTTAAAAATGCATCTTTTTGATCTTAAATCAAATGAGACGCAGAGATGGACAGTCTGGGATATTGACTTGGTGGTCGATGACCAAATGGCTGTTTGGTGAGAGTTTGATGCTCTCATGTACTCCAAAGAACAAAGTCACTGACAAGCAGATCAGCCAGCCAGCCATCCATCCAGACATTCATTCATCCATCCATTCATCCAGCCATCCATCCATCCAGACATCCATCCATCCATCCATCCCCTATGCAGTTTTACAGGGAGGCTGGATATCTGCTACAGAGTGAGAGGAATGATACACACGAGTCACCAATCCATCACAGAGCTACACACAGAAAGACAAACAACAATTCACACCCACAGGCAATTTAAAGTCACCAGCCCACCTATAAATCATGTCTTTTGGCTGTGGAAGGAAGCCAGAGACCCCACAGGGAGGTCACTGCTGCTTGGGGCAACAGTGACTTCATTCCTCCACTGCGCTCCCACTGACACTGCTATTATTATTAGCCCAGCCCCCACCCCTCAGACAAGATAGATGTAAAGACTAACATTACACCGTTTTATGTGTTTTTAAATTTATTTTGCACTTCCATGTGTTCTCCGGTTGTTTTCTGTTTTATAATCATGCACTAGTTATTTTGCTCTCTCCTTTTATTCTGGTGTTTGTTTGTCTGACGCTTGTTTGTGTCTCTCGAGTCACTTTGGTGTCTTTGTGGTCATCGTTTCACTCATTTTGCATTCTACTTAGCGGTTTTATGAGTCATTTTGTGCGTCTTTGTATTTGCTTCTCAACAAGAAAGTCACAGAGTGTACATTAAGTGTGTGTGTGTGTGTGTGTGTGTTTGTGTGAAAAAGCCACAAATTAATTTAGGTACGCTGGCACAGAGTGAAGCAACTTTCATATTACCCTGGTATTAACTTAAATTCTGCGGAACCCATTTTACATTAGGGGCAGTAAGAAGAAGAAGCCGCTTCAATAATCACGTCATTCATTGCTGCTAAACACAACAGATACTCGAAAGGGTCATTGAGATTTGAATCATCGTCCTCATGTATCATGAGCTGATGGTCACGCTCGTGTTTTATCCACATCATTCTGGAAAGTTTCAAAGGGAGCAGTGGAAAAAATAAATAAATAGATCAACCTTCTCTGCAGAGAATTGTGTTTCTCACCGGAGCCAATGTCACCCACCTGTTTCAACAGTACTACTACTACTACACCAGAAGTATATAAATAAAAAAAAAACACAGAAGGACACACAAAACCTCTCTTGCAGAGCGTCAGCAAAAACAGGTGGTGAATGGTGCGTGAACTTTCCTTTAGTCGCCTTACCTGGTTGTCTGGCACCCCCTCATGGGAAGAAGGTGTAACAGCGGGCGAACTTGTGCTCGATCCACTCATTCCTTCGTCCTGCTCCGCTTCTCTGTCCACATCTCTTTTACGTTGTCTCTTACTTTGTGTGTTTTGCTCTCTTTTATCTCTTTTCTTTTGCTCCTGACTGTCTACAGGTCCTTCCAAAACTCCTTTCCCCAACCTCCACTCCCCAACTCTTGCTTCCTCTCTCACAGACGGACTCTTCATTCGTCTCTCACTTTTTTTCATCTCTTGTCCGTTCATTTGCTCCGCTGCGTCTCCTTCCTCACTGATGACCAAATCGCTCAAGCTGTCACCTGGACTCTGCGTTTCTATTTCCATGTCTTTTGGCCTTGCCTCTCTCCCTCTGTCCCTTTCTTCATCTGTCTTTTTGTGCACCGGACTCTTCGTGCGCTCCTCTTCAGATGAACAGTCTTTGCTTTTGGCACGGCTGACCAGCTGGCTGAGTCTGGATTGCAGCTCCTTTTCCAGATTGTCTCCAGGCCCCGAGTTGCTGGGCGAGAGCTGGGATCCGAGGGCCAGAGAATTGGGCTGTGAGGGGCTGAGTGCTGCTGAATTTGGGCCCACTGTGTCCAAGTCTTCTGGATCAGGTGTCATGGCATCTACCTGGAAGGCGTCCGGTGCAGCTGTGGGTATTGGCATAGCATCACATCCTGGCTGTTCTTCACTTAAACCCCTTTTCAGAATGGCATTGAGTAGAAAACCACTGCTCTCCTAGATTGAGGAGGAAAAAGAGGCAACATTATATACAGAGAAAGCAGAAATGTATTATTCACACATGTCAAATGATCACAAATAAGACTACAGTATTTCTGGAGCGATTAGAATGCCGGAACTATATCATTGAACACAGAAATGGACTTTGCTGCCTCCCAATGGGGGAAAACTAACCTTACACTATATTTACAGTAGAGTGGGAATTTCTAGTCAGTTACAATTAATAGTTTATTAAAAAACACTGGCTGCTAATATGACAACAGGTGTGTTGTTGTGATATTACCAAGTAACAACTACCTGTGCTAATGGGTAGATGGACTGTGGACTCTGGTCTCCAGGCTCGCTCTGCTCTGTTGACGACTCTCGTTTGATTTTCCTGCGCCGCCGCGATCTTCTGTTTTGATCACTCTGCCTCTCCTCAGTCTCGCTGCTGTCTCCCATCACCTGTGGACAGTAATGGAAATGGGTTAGGGTTGTGAAGTACTTCGATTTAATTCTAGCCCATAATTCTGATTCACATTTCAAAGCGAAACAGCAAAAACAATATATGATAAACTCTTTCACAACTTTTTTTGGCTTGAAACGCCTTAAAAAGCATTTACTTGTGCGAAAAAAAGTGAAAGTGTCAATCATCACTGCTATAGAATTACAATACTGTAATGATTAAGCAGCGACGGAAAAGATTTCATATCCTAATTTCTAGATGCTTTAAAACATGTTCATGTAGATATGACAGATTCCATTGTCAACCTGCTAGATAAAGAGACATACTGGCAAATATGTCACAATGAATCTAACATAATGACAAGAATGTCATATTAACATCAGGTTATACAGTCCAGGGTAAGCCAAAGCTTTCATGTGAGAAGACTCGCCTTAGGGTTAAAGTTCACATCCAAAGCCTCCGAGTGGAGTGCGTAAGGAGAGAGGTTGTGGTGAAGGTGTTGTGGATAAAACGGTTGGTGATGCGGGTGCAGGTGTGCGTCCGGCGGTCCTTGCTTCCTCTGGAGGCTGTGAGGTGTTTTGCGGGGACAGGCAGACAGCACAGATGAGGCCTCCGAGTCCGAGTTGATAGTCTCTGTGTTGGTGTATTGGCCGGACGACGGTGATGTAATATGAAGGTGCTGGGTGTACGTCCACTCCGGATCGTGCTGCGAGTCCGTGTAGTAAGTCTCATCGGATAGTTTGCGGCGGAACTGTCGCAGTGCCGCGCCCCAGCTGCCTTCATCGTCCTGCTCGGAGTCGGATCCCATCTCGTCGTAAGCGGAGACGACGCCGGACTCCTTTTCCAACACGCTGAACACCAGGCTCTTCCTCTTGGTCAGTAGGCTGGGCCGAGAAAGCTGCGAGCTGTGCAGAGCAATCCAGTTACCGTCGGGGCTCTGGAGCACCGAGGAAGCGCCTGAGGAAAACGTACAGAGAGCGGGAAGTTCAGAAAATCTCACACTTCTGCCTGAACGTTCTGAATAGGCTGTTTGACCTAATTCCAACATGAATTCAACAGGAGCATAAAGCTAAAATTACATGATAAAAATTCTGACAAACTGCACTGAATCGTTTTTCAGGACTAGGATGGAGGATGTTTCGCTGTCCGACATGAAGCAGAGTACGATACTCACTGGAGTTGTCCAGGCGGTCGACACTCTTCCAGCTGGGCAGAGACGTGGCTTTGCCCTCTCTCTTCAAAGAAGCGTAGTCCTGCAGGCCAATGCCCCCCCCGGCCCCCTCCTCCTCCGGACCCTTCTCTGGGGAGTCGTCGCTGGTGAGGGAGAAAGCTGAGCGAGAGCGCTGCAAGCAAGACACAGTAAAACACAGACGCAGACGTTTCATTTTTTATTTTTAAAGCAGACCCTTGAAAGTGCTTCAGATTATTACCTACGTCAAGGAGGTTATCGTAATTTGTCTCGCTTGTTTACTGTTCGGCTGTCCTTCGAGTAGACAGCGGCAGCAGTCGCACATAATATCATCAGATTATAATGACGTAATAAAATGAGAGCACTTGGCTCGTAGGGCTCAACTGCACTCTACGTGGGAAATGCTAGAAATGTAGCTGCAAATCCGCCTTTACATCAGAAGGTGGCGCTAAACAGTAACAGAAAAACTACGGCAGAGGCTTCATGATTTTCTGCTCATGTACAATATGTCTGTGTGTGTGTGTGAGAGCGAGAGAAAGAGCTAGATTCAATAATTATAAGGTTGTTAATATGAAATATCTCAAAAAGTTTGACCCATCATCAAAAGGTACTGATTTTTAAAAGACTAATTTTCATTCATTTATTTATTCATTCATCTTCCTGACCGGTTTGTCTGTAACCGGGTCACGGGTCGTGCTGGGGCATATCCCAGCAGTCAACGGGAGAGAGCCGGGGTTACACCCTGGACAAGCCGCCAGCTCAGGGCCACACAAAGACAGACGCACGCACACATTTACACCTATATGGACAAGTTAGCATAACCAGTTCACCTAATTTAAACCATGTTCTTGGTGGCGGGAGTAAGCCGGAGAACCCGGAGAGAACCCACGCAGACACGGAGGAGAACATGCAAACTCTGCACACAAAGGCTCTCGGTGGAATGGCAATAGGAAGGCAACAGCACTAACCAGTGCACCAGCGTGTTGCCCATGATGCTCATTTATAATATAAATATGTTGTTGGGGGCACTGACCCAGAGCGAGTAGGAGGTCTTGAGGGGGTCCCGTGGTCCCTGTGAGGACGCGTGAGGCTGGGATGGAGAGCGACGTTCACTGGGCTGGATCAGAGGCTGAGGCTGAGGCCAGACAAAGTCATACTCTGTTTGCATCTCTGAACGCTTCCTCCTCTGGATGATCTGAGGAAGAGAGAGTGGTGGGAAGCGGTGCCAGGCATGGTCATATATAGGCTATAAGCTATTTAAAAAACAACAATAATGTTTAATAATAATGATTCTAAACTACAAAATGAAAATTCAATCATAAAAGTATTTCTTGCTTAGATTTCGGTGTGAATGTGTTTCACAAAGCTTCCAAACCAATAAGCTACTTTACATTTTACATTTTCATGCACTGTGATTCACACAAAATCAAAATCAAACATGTCAAAGAGGAGACCAAGCTTGACCTTCACAAGGTCAACGCAAACCGTTAAAAATAAAAAGCACTCCTAATCAACCTACTTTTTGCACAATGGTTGTAGCGAGTTCTTCTATGAGCTCCTCTTTGTGGTCCCGTAGATACCGGGCCTCATTCTGCTTCTCCTGCACACACACACACACACCCACGCACACACACACACACACTGAATTACCTTGGGGCAGTCTGTGTAGACGTCTTAGCCAAAAACCATGACTGCGTCATGCTGATACGAAGACCAGCAGCGAAGCAAGAGGATAAAATTAGGATGAACAAAATGGGGATAGAAAATATGTGAATGAAGGTCGAATGGAAAAGAGAGAGAAAAGAGAGAAGAGGAACAAAAGGGATGTCTCACCAAGCTGTCGCTGAACTCCTCCGCCTTAGTGATCGCTTCTTCTATAGCCTCTTCAGCAACACGCAGGGCGACTGTGAGCGTCTCTGCCATGCTATGTCCTAACGTCACACATATAATACTGTAATTACACAGACATTACAGGCGCAGCGCTTCATCCTTGTCCAGCGATTCCCACACTGAGGATCACAACACATCTAAGATTAATCTGAAGGGTCACATGAGAATTCATTTAATATTTGTTATGCCCTTTTATTTGTCTAAATGTTTGTTGAAATATTTGACGGTTGCACTTTTTCTTGGCTCTGGCAGGTCATTAAGAGAAACAATTTGAGAAGTTTAGAGGGAAAATTGGGTCTTTAATGGAGTTACTCGAGCTCTGAAGTAGACCCTGCTTCTGTTTAAAGGAGAACATCAAACTCTGTTTACCCATCTTGGGGAGTAGAACTTCCCACGTGAGAAAAATACTCAGTGGTCCCGGACAGAGCTGCAAAAAGTATTGCCCTGGGGATGGGAGCTACAATTTTGTAGGGGTAAATAACAGCACTAGAATTTGCTGGATCATCTTGTATTTTGTTGTTGTTGGATGTTGGGATGTAAATAATAGGTAAGATTCAAAGTTGGTTGCTGTAAAAACAGCGCTATAATTATTCCTATTGTGTTCACCTCTGAGGTGAAAGAAAACTTACAATTCTTATTTATGCTGTAAACAATTCAGGATGAAAGAAAAAGCAGAACAGAAAAAAAAAAACTCCCATTAGTCAGGAAAATAATGGCACACGTCTAAAGTAGCTCAGAGCTGCCATTATGTAAATGTGGAATTTTATCTTTGCATAAAGGAGTCATAATACAGGCAGACAAATTAGTGTCATTATCAAGTTGGAGCCATTTGATCGTGTACGTGCTCATGTGTGTGTCTTCTGTGTAGGAGGCAATCATTTATTCTGTGTGTGTGTGCGGATTTGTTTAGGTGTTTTAGTCATATCCAGTAGATTTATGTTTGTGTTCATGAGTGTGGAGCTTAATGACCAAAAGAAGATGTCACGTTCGTGCTGCTGCACTGATGCGACCCCCCCCCCCCCCCTGAGCACTTAATAGCTTGTTAAGGCAACAGTTTATAGACAATAAAACTAAAAGCTCAACTTTTAAAGAAAATCAACAAAAGGCCCAATAGTGGAATAAAAAAATAAATAAAGCGATAACTGCAGAGTGTAAAAAAACCGCGGGCATTTATAATTGCCCATTTGCACAGCTGTAAAGCGCTGGCTGCTCATCAACCACATCTCTTACCTTCACTCTGTTTGTAGAAAGCAGAGTCGCTGCCACAGATGCTGCCATCGTTGTCATTGCCTGTGCTTCCCTCGTGAACACTGCTGTCTGCAAAGGGGGGAGACAGACTTCAGTTAAAACACTTCAAAGTGACAGAAATGCAAATATCCTGCTCATATACTACCAGTGTTTGCCACATTAAAAGTAGGTTACACAATTCCAGTAAAACGCTTTTAAATGTATTCCCAGCTGCAGTTTGTCATCTTGTCTATTGCATCTAGTCTTGTTTTTCTTCTTTGTGCCTTTCCCTTTTGAGCAGAAAAATAAATAAAAGACAACTCATATTATAATTCTCTCATGCCATTCAAACAAAAATAATTGCTAGGACATTTATTCTCAGAGCACATAACCCTCAGCATGATTTTGGAGAGATTTTGTTTCTTTTTTTTCTGACTTGTGAGTTAGTGTTATATTTGTGTGCCTTTTCCTAAAAACCTTCACAATCTGGAATGGAAACTTTAATAATCATTCTTTGAGAGGTCTATTTAAAGGGCAATGGAGCCCAGAAGAGGTGTGGGGGATACAAGGTTGAAAGCCACATATTTCCTGAGGTGCACCAGAACTCGTGCTTTGCATATAATTTTCTGTGGTCTCCATTTAATGTGGTTTTCTCATCGGTCTATCTGTAAAAAAATAAAGAGCTTATGACGCGATATGCAGCTTCCTAAGACGACAAACCGATGGCGACTGAGGGCGAGTAGCATTTGCCAGACCACAGTTGGACTAAATCTTAAGTGTTGAGAGGAAAATGAAGTCCGATATCGTTGACCACGTGTCAGGCATATTCCAGCACAGGACAAAACAGGAGCTTCCTGTCTCCGTTTCCACCTCTGGCCCTGAATTCAGTTGATTCCCATCCAAAAATTCATTCAAAAAACAAATGAATCCAAAATCCAGGCATTGTTCCAAAGCTTCTGTTCCAAAGCTTCTGCTTCTGCTCCTGCTCCAGACAAAACACGACCAAACTCCCTGACTCCTGGTATCCGTGCCTCAGATGTTAATCTAGCCAACAGCATCCTGTTGCCGTGGATTCTTGCTGAACACACAGAGACAAGTCACCAAGCTCACGTTGCCAGGAGTACAGCCTCGCACACAGCCAGCATTCGTCTGTTCCGGTGTGTTGCCATTTGGTGGAGACTTCCCGTCTCCTTGAATACACACATGTTACATGTATATATACACACACACACACATGTTGTATATAATCAGCGCGAGCAGCGGCTCTACTCCGCGCTTCGCCCGGATGACAGAGCGTCTCACCCCGTCTCTACACAGGAAGCTCATTTCAGCTGCTTGTACCCGCGACCTTGTTCTTTCGGTCACCACCCAGAGCTCGTGACCACGGGTGATCGACCGGTAAATGGAGAGCTTCGCCTTTCGGCTCAGCTTCCTCATCACCATGACGCTGAAGAGACACAGGAACGCACGCCCATCTTGTGCACGTTTGCCCCGCTTGGCGTCATGACGGGAACGATTTCTTCCCGACGTGTTTCAGGAGGGGATTACAGACCTACCCAAACTACGAAGGATTGACTTGATGGTTTATTTAGCTGTTTTGGGGTTAATAAAGACCCACAATCACCATAATAGCGTAGAAACATGGGGAAAGTGACTTTTTCATAAAATGGGACCTTTAAAACATTTACAACCATGTGTGTTTTTCTGAGTGCAGAATTAATTGGTCCAATGGTTAACATGGCCTTTAATGCTCAAATGATGGAGGTGGAATAATGGAGGAAAATAGCTCCACTAATTAGAAATAGCTTTTAGAATTAAATGTTTGCTTCATAAAAATGCGGAGCCTGTCATCTCTGGGCTGCTGCACTTCTTCCCACAGGGAGCATGATTGGAATAATCCCTCTAATAATTGAACCTTGGAGGACGCAAAAAGGCTACAAAAAAGACCTCTAATGCTACTTGGGGCAATACAAATTCTCATAATACAGCCAAAAGAAAATGTCATTCCATAAACCACCCCATGAAGACAAAAAGAGCCATTTTACAATGATGTTAAATGAAAAGCTCAATTTTGGACTGGTTGAAATGACTTTGCCTTCTTTTGATACCAGCAGACTTAAAGAAGTCTGAGATTTCAGGTATATTTCCATTGATTATATGCAGACATTATCAATCTATCAATCAAATATATTTCCAATCAATTTTTTGTGTGTTTTACCTCATTTAAACAAAGACGACCCAATGTCGAGCTGCTAAACGTGAGTGTTTGCAGCCTGTTTTTCATTCTACACACATTTGTCCCTCAGGCAGGCGAGCTGACATGTCAATACGGGTTTAAGTATCACACATAAAGAGTCAGTTGCATTATTGATACTAATGCGGCCCAAGTTGCGCGGCTGTTTTTCGGCAGCAGCAGCTCTGGACTCCTGTTTAACATTCTGTCCTTCCATCCCTGCAGACAGAGGACTGAATTCAGACAGGAAAGCTCCAACAAGAGACAATAAAGGCATAAAAGGCTGAAGTACATGTAAGACAACGTTTTCGACAGCTCAGGTGATTCAAAGTCCTCCTACTTTGCGGCTGAACAACGCTTTGCTATTTCCAAGGGCAAAGTTAACATGGATCTGACTCGCGAGACAAGTAACCCTGTGTAGTTTAGCGCTGAAGGTTGAAACATGTTTTTGTCTCATTTATCCTGCAGTAGTCAGGAATGAAATGCAGAATCTCACGGCCTTCGTCCTTCTTGACAAGTGTGGCATTCAGGCGAAATCCTCACTCCCAGCTCGAGAGTTGCAGCTATGAAACAACGCTGGCCTCAGCTTTCATGGCGGCGTTGGTACTCGTCTTCACGGCTGGAAAAATGTAAATGAATATGAGCTTCATAATCTGGCCTTGCATACAAAATAGGCGCTTTGGATGTGGCTCAGCATAACAACACACACACAAACAAGAAGACCGAAGTGTAATGGAGGACTTCAGCAACACAGCTGTGGACTTTGGGGCAATCCGGTGGAGGGTAAATCTTAATTATCATGGTTCTGAATGCTGCACAATGGTGGCCGTTACGGAGAAAAGCTTCAAGTTACATCACTCTGAAGAGGAAGTGGAGCGCCTCCACCTTGGAAGCGCAAGCGTGTGTCTGTGCTCATTTTATTCACAACCTTTAACTTGCAGCAGTAACGTAGACAAAAATCGGAAACCTGCACGATATGAAAGCACAGACAGCCCGGAGAATAATGTGTGTCATTAGTTTGGTGGAATTAAGCGGAAACCCTACCCGGGGCA
This sequence comes from Brachionichthys hirsutus, assembly GCF_040956055.1. Taxonomy (NCBI): domain Eukaryota; kingdom Metazoa; phylum Chordata; class Actinopteri; order Lophiiformes; family Brachionichthyidae; genus Brachionichthys; species Brachionichthys hirsutus. The sequence goes on along the minus strand of NW_027180559.1, from coordinate 42,092 downwards.
AGCAGAAGAAAATGGAAGGATGAATGAATGGATGGCCAAAGACGGAAGTTTTTTTTCTCTTTTCAATCTACAGGACTTGCGATTTAAAGACAAAGCATTTTCGAATGCTCTCTGATAGGTAATGAAAGGCATTATTGATGATATCAGGTGTAGCTGAGGCTTCGTCTTGCAGTACTAAAGCCATTTTTATCATGCACACACACACATGCACGGACAAGACAAGACGGCTGCAGCCACAAAAAGCTTCAAAACGCTGTCCTCTTTTCCCTGCCTGTCAGCTCTCTGAGATAAAATGGCACGTTTGAAGGTGAACGCACATTTAAATTAATCTTACTGGATAGGTTGGAACAGACATTTGGAGGGATGCGATAACGGATACAAAAGGCAGGATAAAAAGTAGGACAATGTTTGAAATGAATGAGATTAGCGTTTTAAAAAAAAGCCTCTCCTGCTTTTGGGACTTCACTAAAGACTTGTATTGCATTTCATGGCAATTTCTATGATGCTGGAGCATAACTCCTTTATGTTTGTAGAAGATGCTGAATAAAAATGACCCTGTTGGAGACATTAAGCTCTGAGCTCTTTCCCAAGCTAAACACTATTTAGCCGGTGTACTTCCATTGATTTATCATGATGAAAAGATAGATAAGACAGATATACAGACAAACACAGGCAATATAAAGGGCACAAAAATACAAACTAGAAAATGTGAAAATATACCAGATAATAAAAAATATTCACTAGTTTTAGTACTCACAAATTTATATTTTCCAAACACATACTGGTAGTACTCATTCATCCGATTCACTAGTGCAGCCGTTAAACAAACATAGTTTAGGACAAAGAGTGGGAACAGATGGAAACGGCCTCCGTCCACGGCGATAAAATTGGCCTCCCAGCACCTCTAAAGCACATTTAAGGTTAAAAAGAAAGATCGCCCGTGTGTGCGTCTCTTACAGCAAATAAGAGCTTCAGTTGTTTAATCCCTATCCTTTCTATGTTCCTGGAGGTACCCCTTGATTCTGACATGATTCCACAGTAAATGTAATCTGGTCTATTCTGACCCATCTTCCATGAAGTCCAGAGGAAAAACATCTGCTGTTCCCCTTCATTTATTAATTACCTCGCTATACTGGTGTCCAGGCAATAATTGCCAGTTTAATAGGAACTATAATTTGTTCCTCTTTACAGCACTTGGTCACACCACAACATCCCCATCCAATGTTTAATGGTTAAAGCTATCCAGGGTCCACATCTATCATGCAAAGCAACATCCCGAGTCTCCTGCTCAGACTCAGGATGATAGAGTATTCATTTCAGGTTCACACAGGGGTATTACTCCCCCCCCCCCCTCCCACAAGAGGTGATGGACATGAAAGCAAAAATGGCTTGCTCTCTGTTCTCCTCCTGTTGGTTTGAAGGTCTCATACGCTCTCATGGGGACATGATGGATGGAAATCAGTCACAGCTCTGTCACGTGAAGATGCCATTTCATACTCTTACAGATTTCATTACTAGCATTGCCCCCCCCTCGGTGATAAATAAATAAAAAGAAACGAAATATCGAAGAAGCCAATATTTCACCCGTTGGAATTTAAAGAAATTTGTCAGAATATGTTACATTCCTGCTCCTGGTCTTAATAATAGGAATCAGTCAGACTCTCCGGGCTATGCAGCAAGAGCTCATTTTCTTGTAGCAAAATAGAGCAAGTTGGATGGTGCAATATTAATTTATTAATGTGCAACATCTTTTAATTTGATTTTTTTTTTCTATATCTGCTGCTGATTTACTTGCTGAACTCAAATCTCATTATGGTCTGGTCAACTGAAAGACATCCAGATAATATGAGACCGCTACTAAACTACGTGGCACATCTTGTTATTTGTTGAAAATAGATTTGGTAATGCAAATGAAGGCCCCCCCCCCATTGCTTCTTTTGACATCACAGTGCAACAACATCAAGGGGGAATAGTTTAGTAATGCAATTGATGAATCAGATACACAAAGGTGAAAATGATTACTGATCACTCACAGCCAGCCAATCGAACGCTGCTCTGTGCAAGACCTCAGTATCTGACTTCACTCACATACACAGGCAGTATATCCACAATCATATTGCAAGCCTTTTTGCAGGAGCAGGGCTGTGAATATTTGAGAATCAGGAGCATTATAGTCCGCTGGGAGCTGAATGCTATAATCCATCCATCTCAACCCCACATGCTGCAGGAGGGAGAGGAGAGGAGATATCATTTCGCCCTGATATTACCACATGCTCCTTTTACAGTTTGCTTTACTGTCCATGCAAAACGATCATGTTCAATATATTTGAATAATAGTAGAGTTTATATTGTGCTTATGTGTTGCATTTTCAGATGCTGCAAAGTGCCCAAAGGATAATACAACATCCATTTTAATCTCAACTGCCAATGTTATCGGGATATAAGCTAGTTCTGCCAGCTAGTTCAGCTTCAAAACAGAAAGCGCAATAATGCTGTGGTAATAACAGACAGAGAGGAGTGACAGTTTTATTCGACTCTTTCCAGTTGCATAGTAGCAGGAATTTTCTTCATATAATTCAAGATTTCTTGATTTCATAGCACTTCGGTTGGTTAATTCCTAAACATGCTGTAGTCTTAATCTTATCTAGTTTAGCGTGACGTGCGACATGATTTATCCCCCCTGTGCTCTCATCATCCATTTAATCCCAAGTATCAAGGTTTGAAATAATGCCCATCAGTGGTTGCAGTCTGGTCCAAACAATGCTATCTGGAGTGGGAGAGGCTGAGTAAAAGCTGCCCTGCTTCTGCCCTGCACAGTAACAATGCACCGGGGACACAAAGTGGCCTGAGTCGCTGCAGGGATTAACTGGCAGGATGAGTCCTGTGGGGGCAGTTTAACTTTATCACCCCCTGACACACATAAGCAAACACCAACAATGCCTGACTTGCATGGAGAAGATGTAAAAATCGCATAAAGTAAAATAATCATTTTCACTATTACTTCAGCCATGGAGGAAACCTAATCACCGTCCATGCAGATGTGTGTCGGAAAAATCCTTCTAGATACAAGTGATCAAGAAATTAAGCAAAAGCAGTCAATGAGCTCGCGATTCAAAGCCAGCGATCAATTAACAAAGCAAGCTAATGAGCAATCAGCCCAGCCCTGTCTGTGTTTACTCTGTGTCCAAACAGAGCTCTGCAAATCAAATGAAGTCTTCTTCGTTTAATTGTTGGGGAAGATAAATTGCTTCTGTGGCCTCATCTGTGAAATTACCTTAATGAGAATGTGGCGTAACTTCACACACAATCAAACTGATTGAAATATGTTACCTGGCAGGTCAGAGAAGGCCCCTCTCTCGATTATGTGCTTCCTGTACAGGGTCTTCAAAACCTTGGCACTGCCGAACCTTTTGAAGCGACTCTTCACATTATTATAATACCATTCAAGTGACTGGGTCCTTAAAATCCTACAGGCAAGGGAGACAGAAGGAAGGAAGAAGGGAGTGAGGATACAAGGCATGACACCTAAAAAGAACAAACGCTGGCAAAATGGACAGGAATTATAATTACAGGTATATCAGGATTATACTGTCAAGCCAAGATCATTCAACTCAATTTATACTGATTTAATATGTGTAGAGAACCAGGCCTTAAAGACCTTTTCAATTATTTTGAGAAAGAACGAGGTGATGAAGTGAAAATGTCATTAAAACAGGAGGTGTTTTTTTGCTTTGTGTGCTTTTTAGGGTGATTGAGCGGCGCCACTTTTTTATCTGTAGAGCCTGCATTAAAGATGTGAAAAGTATTTATTATGCAGGATCCAAGCTGGGTATTGTTATGTGCATGGCTGCAGTGAAAGCCCAGGGTTTAAGACATGCTTTTCCGGGCTTTAACTAATTTCGTGGTGCCTGAATGCCAACAAATTACATAAGCAGAAATAAAAAAACAGACGGTTATGAAAAGCGCCGCCTTTGCACCAGTATAGCGTTGGAAACCATGAAACTCTGCCAGCCCTGTATTTAATCTTATAGTCCCTCTTGCGTTGAAAAGAAAAAACTCAAACACAACCCATATATACCGGTACCATGTATGATATACATCCATATGTTTGCTTATTAATATATAATATGTGTGGAGATTCTGTACCTATAAACAATAACGCATATTAAAACATACATATTTACATTCATTTATACTATTGAAAGTATGACTGCTACATCTGTGTGCTTCTTTTGTATGACCAGTTTGAGTATTTTTTCTATATACGGTACTGTACTAAAAACAATAAATACTGTATTTGTGGCTTGGATACTGCAGTGCATTTTTTCCCCAGATTAAATTCCGATTTTTGTATCTAACACAGACATGCATGGCTCTAATATCAAGCACATCTAATAATTCCTCAGTGGTGTAACATTTACATTCCTCTGAATTAATGAAACTGATATAAAAACAGGCCACACTTTGGCTCAACCTCTTGGCAGCTACACAAAACTTGTTCAAATGAACAAAAATAAAAAAAGAGGGAGAAGGGAGAGGAGTGGAGTGGATAAGCAGAGGCTTTCAGGCAGGAGCTGCGCTGCTGTGTGAGCTTCTGCAAATACACATTTCATAATGAGGCTGGGAGATTCCCTGATGCTCGGTTGCTGCATGAATAAGTAAGAGGGATTCCTGTGGACGGTCTCCTGACACCGGGTCCACCCGAGCTCGATCGTCAGCTTGTCTTTGCTTGACTTTGCGGATTGTTGGGAGCCATGGCCTCCCTTCTCACCCTCTCCTCGCCTCTCCAGCCCTTTCAGCCTCTATTCAGAAGATTGATTGGCACGTCTAAATGAGGTCTGAATAAATTACGCTAGGATAGAAAAAATGCAATAAATTTTTTTTTATGTGGCTTTGCTGAGTTTCCGCCTCCCCTGGCAAAGGGAACCATTATCATAATTGACTTTGTGAGCCTTCTAATGAATTGGTTCAGCTTCTGTTCTTCTGGGCTGCTGGAGAGATGGAAGTATAGAGAGAATAAAAGGAGGATGGGAACTGACTTTATTAGAAGATCAAATAGACTAGTTCCTTCTGAAGATGTGCAAATTGACTCTTCACTCTAATAGAAGACTCTAAATAGATTTTAAATATCTAAAATTAGATTGCTGGATGAAAACACCATGGGAAATTATAGCCCTAGAGACACAAGATCCTAAAGGCTGTTCATACCTGGTGTGAACATCAGAAGACAGATAATACAATAAATACAATCCAATTCTTTCTGTGCAGTAACCAAATAGTCAATAGTGCATATTATTCTAGATGTTCAGTGACAGCACATCAGCCATGCATGCAAAAGACTGAGTTCAGTGCTGACAGTAGTCCAATTCCTTCTGTAATTCAACAATAGTTGTGGTTTTGAAATCTCATGCACGGCCTTCTCCGAGACTCTGACTGTTAACTAGCCAATAACAGTTTGTTTCTCCTGCTGCCACTCTGCATGAAGGAGAGGAGCGTTTATGGAGGTGACTCATAACACAACTGCAACATTTAGACAGTTTTGTAGTCCAGCATTTGAAACAGTTTGACAATTTGGCTCCTGTAAGAGCTGGCCAGATGACCAGATCATCCCGCTCATCCCTGCTCTGCAGTTGCACATGTTGGCTATTTCACAATGGACGGATGAAAGGGGAATCAGATATAGGTCAATGCTCCAAAATGTCCCCCCCCAAATAAAATATCAAAAGTTGCATAGGCAGGGTTTCAAAGTATATGTTCATATATTTCAGTGTGGTTGTTCTGTATAGAGCATATGGGACAGTGAGATAATCTCCGCTCAGCCAGAGTACCACATGGGATTTTAAAGGGAGCGAGCAGCAGTCCGGGGATGTGGGAAATACAGCGGCAGAACAAACTGCGGTTACGTTCTCCACTGCTCAAATCTCTCTCCAGCTGGCTATTCTGTGTGGATAATGAAAACTGCAGCTCCGTGCAGCTTTTATCTCAGCTATCACTGCATGCGGAGCCAAAATTAATATGTGATCAGAGGTTGACTGAGGCAAATGGCTGTAAGCAAAAGCTGACGACGGCGATACAATATTGGTCGGGTATTTTTTAAAGTCACTCTCTTAACTCCGGTTTCATTCTCTTAACCTCATCACCTCAGCCCAGAAATTAAAGCCGTAGTTCAGGTAAATGTTTTGTCATCCAAAAGGTTTTAGCTCAACTGGATGACAACCTGACCAGTATAGAGGAACACTGAACAAAACGCAAAAGCTGTGGGTGAAGAATGGGGTATGGAAGTGATGGGTGAAGGTCGATTCAAATCCCAGACAAGTCACTTTAAAGGATAAACAGAACAACAAGGGAATAGAATGAACCTGCCAGAGCTCAATGCAAGGGCCAGTCTTAACAACCTGTTAGGAAGCAGAATGGTAAAACCAAACTTCTATAGAGACTGAGGACCGGTGGGAGATTGGGGAAAAAGAGGACAGGTAGGGAGAAGAATGACACAATGACCAAGAAAAGAGGTCGCTGCTTTGATTTGCATCACGGACCCAAGGCCTACAGGGGCATTTGTTCCAAGGGATCTATTTTTAGAGGTGCCTTTTCAAAGCAAAATCTCCATTCTATATAATCCATGTGAATCAATCTTCAGCGGAAACGTGGGGGGGGGGGGGGGGGAAGCAGCAGAGAGTCCGCCTTCGGCTGCAGTTGCTCTTTTGAGATTTGTTGGAATGTTTGTGCGTGAGAGAGCCTGATAAATAAACCGTGGAAAGAATCTAGTTTACTTTGCACACATCGAGGCACCTGTTAGGAAAAAGGCAACAAACGCTCAGACCAATTTGATTTAAACGACCTGCTGACTGAGCAGAAATGAAAACACTCTCCAGATTAGAAGAGGTTACAGGTTTCACTTATGATGCAGACACAGCACTCCTTCGTGGTTTTAAGGACGTTTCCCCATTAATTTTCCAGCGTCCTTTCTGTCTCGAGCGCAGCTTTGTTGTTCCGCGTGCTGGACAGGAGAAATCAGATTACCACCGAGTGCTTGTCATGTTTTTAAGAGACAAGAGCACCGTCGTGCTGCGGGTCTGACACACGGGAAGCAAAGACTCATGTACACATGGCTTTAAAACAGAGACCCACTAATGTGATCACTAACACCAGCATTACGAGGAGGTTTCATTGGTATTATGAATGGAGATTACATTTGAGAGACCTCTGTTTTTCCTCTGATGAAGGTATTTACATTGCGTAAATAGATCCTCTACTCATTTTATTGTGTTTTTGTCTGGAAGCATTTTCCTTTGGAAATGAATGCCTGGGCATTTCCGGTATCGTACTTACTACATCACACGACGCTGTTTACATGATTGTCCCGAGCGTCTGCAGCACCGCTTTACCTATGACATCACACCAGTTATGAAGAATCGTCAACTATGATTGGTTACGGACAGGTACTCTGTCTTGGCTACATCACAGCAAGAATGTATGGCTACAATTGGACACAGTGAAAATCCAAACAAACAAATTGTTTTGACAATTGATCACCCAAAACGAAGGCAAGCAGCATTATTGATCCTTCTTCATGTGCATGTGCATTTACTGCACTCTGTCTTGGCACTACAGTGAATCTTCACAAATACTGCAAAATACAAAACTCAATATTCCCAGAAAATGCACAGAAATGAAAGAATGCTTTTTTGTTTGTTTCAGTCGCGGATCCTGCTGACTCATCGGCCGAAGTTCACCGTTGTGCAAGTTTTCAAAGTTTGCCAATAGAAACGAAGGGCTGATTATTCTTATGGTGCTCTGTCACTCTGGTTGGTCAATCACACTCAAATAGACTGTTTGCAGTTCTTCACTAGCTCTGTTGGACCTGTGATGTCACAGCCTTCTTGGGGGGGGGTACTTCAGGTGGCCGAAAGGCAAATGTGACTGTACCTTCAATCTAATAAGATGCATGCTGGTGCAGAACAAACAACACTCTCCCAAACTCGGTCTGGCAGACAGGGCGTGGGAGACAGATAACGATGAATCATTGATGCTGGGCTCACAGATCACCAAACGCACACGCTAGATGTGTGCACACACAGGTTTACTCATCCCTCCTTCTCCTTGAGAGCTTGGCATTTTTCTCTGTACCAGTTTGTGGTGACGGAGACAGATGGATGTGGTTAAGAGGGGTATGGCTCACCAGCCAAACCGGGGAAATAACGTTTCTTCTTTTGCATCCATTCTTCTTCTTCTTTGCATTTGCTTATTTTCTTCCCTTCTCTTGGCTTGTCCCGTCGCCTACACGTGCCACCGATGAGGCTGCATTGCATTGGTTTCTTTTATTTCTCACTAATCCCTGAATCATATTGTGGCCACAACGTTTATGAATGAAACCATTCAAATCTTCGCTCGATTTTATCTGTTAAATAATCCACCATTAGAATAAGACATCCCTCAACAACATCAGAGGAGCCTGGAAGCCAAAAAAAGATCCAAGGGCAAAACAAAGTTCAATGAACACTTCCAGATAGAACGCTCATGTAGGGTAAAATGTCAAAGGGGATGTAAAGGTTCCTGCCCACAGAAGCACACATCATGCTGCAGGCCAGGGGGGGGGGGGCTTCCACTGCATTAGGATGCTAATGCGTTCACACCATGAAGCGAGGGAGGACTAGCATGCTGGATACTCCTTCTCTCTCTGCTTCTCAGTAGAGAAGGGCTGGATCATTATCAGTGACCGCTGAGTGTGATAAGAGCAGGCATCAAGGTGATCCTCTCCGTCTACGGGCCAAGTCAATACCTGCTGAGATTGGGAAGCACAATGTACGGGCAGACTCGCGGCTGTAAAATAATCTGCTGAAACTAATGCTGGATGGAGCATCTAATAAAATATAGGCTCAGGTCTTTCAGAAGAATGGAACAGTGCACAAAGAGAGGACGTGTGTGTGTGTGTATGTGTGTGTGTGTGTGTGTGGTACACTGACATTAATATACTCACCAAATTGAAATTCCTTTACACTCATTTGTCTCTAAGTCCACAGTGTGCGTGAGGTGTGTCAAGTTCAGAGAACTCAGCGTGGATCAGTGATTTCAGAATAAGTAATGGACTTATTATCACGCATATTTCCTTTGACTCATATTTCTGAAGCATAAGAGAAACATTTAAGGTCAGAAACGAGCCCAGATACCTCGCAGCAGATATTTTGTCCTTAAATGCTGTTTAAACAACGCCTAATTAAAATAAAAACACAATTAAAGTTGCAACGCCTTGCTCATTTGTCAGAACGGATCAATTACAACTCGAAACAGTTCAAGTAATCAGACGGCTAGACCAGAACAAAGTACAGAACATCTTACAGACCACAGCAATTGGAGCGAATGCACCATTAATTAAAAATGCACCATTAATCATCGCGTTGAATGGTGTTTCAAATCCATAAATGAAAATGAGAGCATAACTGGAAACATTAGGATATATGAGAAAACTATTCATATACTCCTTCAGTGGTATTTCACTTTTATTAAAAGGGGGCTCTCGGCTTGACAGGCGAAGAATGTGCTATGAGAAGGAGAAGCCTGCGGCGCCAATATATTATTTCTTTTAAGCTGCACAGAGCTCACTGAGGCAGGAGATCAGAGCGTGATGAGCCTGAAGGAGGGAGGAGGGTTCGAGAGAGTGAGACAATAAGTCAAGGGTGAAGTTAAAGAGAATATATTTCACCATTCATCCAGCAGCACGGGGGGGTTCTATCAATTCAACATGCATTTATAGTGAAATAACACGAAATAACATGATAGCATTAGCGATGAATCTCACTAGATGTTACTCCACATTGAAGAAGGATGGAGGTTTAGCTGCTGTTAAAAGTCACACAGTCAGATAAATACTGAGGATATATTTACCAGCAACAATTGTGTTTAATTAAAGTTGGGTAAAATAAATGAATCAGAGATGTCAGCGAGAGAGAAAACAAACTGACTCTTAATTCTCTGGTGCATCTAGGAAACAATTAAACTCAATGTAAATTTAGATTGTGCAGATTGTATCCAGCCTCACGTATTTCTTCATCAAGGCCTTTCCTTTGCAGGAAAACATGCATGAATGCCCTCAACTGGACCGGCAATGCTGCTCAGATAGGAGGTGTCAACGCACACACACACACACACACACACACTCACACACACAGAGGAGGTTTAGAAGCTGGAGACCGACCATTGAAGGCAGAGAGACATTAATCACTCATCAATACAAAAAGAAAGGCACCCACTAGAGAGAACATCCACAGTTCTTTAGGTGTGTTTGTGTGTGGTCACATGTTTACCTGGACAGCAGTGATTTATCACCTGCTGCTGAAGCTCAACCCCTGAAGAGAAAAACACTCTGACGGGACACACGGAGTCACAAATCAGCCGGGAGAAGACTCAATGCAGAAAGCCCCCCCCCCCCCCCCCACACACACACACACGCACACACAGTAGTAGAAGTAGTAACTCAGTAGTAATTTATTTAAAGGAATCTCTTGCATGAACTACAGCAGTAGAATTTAAACGTGATTTCAGACTTCAGTTAATGAGATACTGAAATAAATCTAAGTCAGAATCATGTCTCCATAAGAATATTAATGTTTGTGAGCCTGCTGTCATGCCTGACTGTGTGCTGGGTGGTAGGAGGGGGGGGGGGGCTATCCCAGCTGGCACTGAGTGAGAGGCAGGGCACGTATTCAGCACAGGTCCACATGGAGAGACAAGCATCCATTCACACTGACATTCACACCTCATTAAGCGTCAACAATGCCATACACCGCTAGAGAGGAAACCGGAGAACCCAGACGGAACACACAGAGACCTAACGAATGGCAGGGTAGAAAGTGCAAATCACCATCAAGAGTTATGACTGACTGGTGATCTACCATGTCAGCTGCAGTTGGACTCAAGACAAGGCCGCAAGGGAAGGAGAGAAGAGAGGGAGGAGGAGGGAGTCGCTGATCAGCAGGTCTCCTTCCTGTGCCTGCAGTAGAGCGACGAGTTGCTTCCTGGGTATGCATTTTGGGAGTGATTAGAATTTAGTCAATTTAGTGCGCTGACTGAAATGAATTTTTTTCTTTACAAACCCTGATATCATTTGCTGCGTCTGCCGCATGAAATATGAGTGCACACATCCACTTAATTTGTTGCTGTTGTAGTAACAAATGAGAAATCCATTCATCATCTGAGGCTTGCAAGTTGCTTTTTGTCTCTATACTGAAGTTCTGCAATTCATTCCTCATCCAGCTGTGACACGCAGACACAGACATGTCTTATTAAAGCTGGGGCGTCAGGGGCGGTGCATACATATTTCATCTGCAGCCTGGTGCTATAGGGCAAATCCTTTGTATCTGAGACTAGTTTGCTCACCCACACTGATAAAAATACCCGGCAAGGACGACAGAAACGGTTCCCCCGGGGACTCACGGCATCTCCTAGCTGCAGGCGTACGTCTGGCAGCAGCAGAGCAACTTCATGGAGTTGAAAGCTCTGGTTTCTAATTAAAAAGACATATCCTGCTTATTTTGTGTGATGTTTATGCGCATTAATTGACAATTTTTTTTTTTAACTTTTAAATTAAGAAAAAATCTTTATCACAATCTGTCTTAATTTTAATGCACAAAAAACTCGATAAAACTTGATATAAATGCAATCCAAATATAAGATTTGTTGGATGGCAAGTGGGGTGGCACGGCGGTAGTGGGTAGCGCTGTAGCCTCACAGCAAGAAGGTACTGGGTTTCGAATCCTATCTGTTTGTTTGTTCTCCCCGTGGGACGTCTCCAGGTTCTCTGGTTTCGTCCCACCTCCAAAAACATGCAATTTAGGTGAATTGATCGCACTAAATTGTCCGTAGGTGTGAGTGGTTGTCTGTCTGTGTGGCCCAGCGATGCACTGGAATCGCATTCGGGGTGTGCCCCACCTCTCGCCCATAGTCAGCTGGGATAGGCTCCAGCAGACCCGTGTTGAGTGTTTATGCACGTGCACCATAATTATAATGTAAGTCTACAGCAGATGCTATAATCTCCTTGCAGCCATGCACTAGAATGAGATTATCAAATCCATAAAATGGTAAGGACAGTTTGTCTTTTAAATGCACACACACACACACACACACACACACACACACACACACAATAAGTACATCATGGCCTGAGGACAGTATAGAGAGGCACCGTGAAGTCAGTGTCTGTAGAATAAGCACAGAGGTGCAGTAACTCAAATGTGGTAAATGGAGACTTCATCAGGTAGAGAGAGATTTTAGAATTTAAAATAGGACAAGAAATGAGAGAGGGGAATAGAAATCGGAAAACTAAGAGAGTAGGGTAAAATAAACTATTTGATGTGAGAATGGAAACATACAAGAGACGTTCATGCTGCTCCAGCTCTCAGATAATTAGGACAAGCACTTTCGTCCTTTGTCATCTCCTAATGTGCTTTTTATTCTCCTGCCCGCCTCCTCTTCTTCTTTAATCTCTTAGCCTGCTTTTGTCCCGGAGTCTGAACAAGGAAAAAAAATAAATACTTATCGGCTTCCACAAAAAAGAAAAAAAAGCTTTTGACTTCTTACATCAGCTGCTGTTTGCTACCGTATATTTTGAGTCTGTGCTCTTCTTTGTGGACCACGGGCCGAGGTTGGTTGTTAATTCCAGCAGACGCCAACTGGCCACGCTTCTCCCAGTGTCTCAGGAGAGAGATGCATGGTTGTGTATATTTAGGAGCATGAACAAGAATTTCCGAAGGCTACGCATATGTTACAACAAAGCTGCGGATTCACTTTTCTTTTCTATACACCTTCTGTCATTGACATCCTATTGATATCAAATGAAACTGATTTAATATACACCTTTGCAAAAGGTAATTATCGGGCATTATTGACTATAGACTCAATGCATGTGCCTGTAGGTCATGTTTGTGTTCATATAATTTGCAAATGGGTCACTTGGAGTGGGTCTGTGTGTGCAATGACTACAAATCTGCTGTCCTTACTAGACAGATTGTGCTTGTATGTCCGACGGCGATTCCAGTGTGAATGCTGACTTACAGCGGGAGCATGTGAGAGAGCCCATTTGGCAGTCTGCGCCCTTCTGCGAATTGATTTTGACTATAAATTCAGCAGAATTCCCTCACAGAGCTGACCAACACAGACATTCAGCTGATTTATCATTACAAATGTATATAGCATGTTTTCAAGCTAGTATTTTGTACCAAATAAAAAAATATTGCAGCACCATGATAAAATTTTATGAAGTCTTTCCTACAAATCTTAAAAATAATGTAAGGACTTGTTAAAAATACAGTACAATTTCAAGTAGAATGACTATTTAGCAGGAATATTGTTTGCATTGTCTTTATTTATGCAACATAAAGCTCATGCAAGCTGCAAAAAAAAAATTCAAATGGCACGACTCCACCCAAAGGCTAAAACCAGACCTGACCCCTAATGAGAACATTACTGAGCCCCAGGCAGATATGCACTCAGAGAGATACGGGAGAAGAGGAGAGATCGAGGGAGGAGATGATCGACGCAAACGTTGCCACCGCTTTTGACTGCCATCATCCCTTTCCCTCCTCCTGCTCCTCGTCTTCTTTCCTCCACCCTCCTGCCTCTTACACTCGGTCTCTGGACAGCGAGTCAACTCAATACACTGTGCAGTGGAAAATCAATGAAAAAGAAACAAGAAAAAATGAGGTAGGGAGTAAATAAAGGGCCAACCCATTTTCTATCAAAAAGAAATGTGCTTTCTTCGTGCTCCAGCGCTACAGTATTTACAACGCCCCACCCTTGGATGCCCAGACAGAAATATCTCAGCATTCACCCGATGAGCTGGAGCACTAGAACAGTTCCTAAGGCTTTGGACAGACGTGTGTATCTAAACACCATTTAATAAGAACACACACACACACAAAGATGCAACCAGCTTGTGGCAAATTGCCCTGCCTCTTCAGCTCGTCTTCTGTTGTCCCATAAATCATTCATGTGGGCTCTGTTCATTTCTCTAATTCTCCAATTTTTACTTTGCATAAAGGGTGTGATGAAAAGACTCAAAACAACCAGAGGGAAATAAAAATAGGACCAATAAATCAAGGATTTCACGCATTGCCTTGGAGCGGTACGATGGGAATCTTTGCAGAAAACCAAACCGATAACGTGCATGATTATTATTAATCTTCCATTTGGATTGACATTGTTCTCTATGTGTTGTTCCAGCAGTGCACAAATGGTCTTCTCATGTCTACTTAGGTGACAACCCCATATCTCCCTTAATTGCTGATCTACTACCCTTTTCATTTACGGTGACAGCTTCATCTGTTCGTTCAGGTTTCAGTGAAACTACTAGGAAATCTCTAAAAACGCAGGGAAACAAAGCTAAAAAGAGCCATTTTCAAATAGAAGTCAATATCAGCGATGAAATTCAGAAATCAAACATCCTTGTCTGCCAGAGGGATTCCGTCAAGGTCCTGTGCTCCCTCTCACTTTTTTCTTGTCGCATCCGTCTTCTCCATATTCCCTCTACCCTTCTTTTCCCGATTCACTTTTACCATGTGTCCATTTCCTCTCTGCTTAAGTCCCATCCAATTTCACAGTTTCTCTCGATCCCATTCAATCCTCAGTCATTAGTCTAACCCCCCGACCCCTTCTCCTCCAGCAGTGTGTATCTGATTGTGTGCAAAATAACTAACCTGCCCTTCTGGCATGCGGAGCAGAGCCAGGCTTTGTCCCTCTTGCTGTAGGTGCAGCAGGTCTTGCAGACGTTGTAGCGGCAGTCAAGGCACAGGCGTTTGGGGTTGAGCAGGAAGGTGAAGGGCGCGCAGCAGCGGATGCAGCAGTGCTCGTTGAAACGGTGCTGCTTGGAGAGGATGGAGCATCTGCTGCCCTCCTCCGCCAGCTCCTGCTTCATCTCACTGAGAGAGAGAGAGAGAGAGAGAGAGAGAGAGAGAGAGAGAGAGAGAGAGAGCGAAAGAGAGAGAGAGGGCACGAGGGGGAGGGGAAGACAGAATGAGAGGGTGTTTTATCGTCCGATCCAGAGGTAGAAAGAGAGACAAAAGAAGACGGTGATGTAGTATAATTGGAGGTTTTGCAGTAAATTCAAAATTAAAAGAAGCGTGGGGTATAAAACATTTAGAGGAGAAGACATAAGGGGTCATGGATTTGGTGGACACACTTCTCATTCTCCTCTCCTTCTCTCTTACACCGATTCTGTGGAATTAATGTGATGGCTGACATTTCAATTTGGGAGGACCTGTCATGCCTCGTTTTTCCCACATCAGTCAAAATACAGCCGAGGAGAGCAGGGCGTGCAACATCTCCGACATCCGCACGCGAAAAAGCATCCGTTAACTAAGACATGGGTGGCATAATGAGGATGAGGATGATGAATCGTGCTTAAATAAACCCGTACACGCGAAACTACCCCGAGAGAAAAGCAGCGTCCGTGAAAAGCCTACCGAGTCATGCTGGAGAGCTGCTCGGGCTTCAGTCCAAAAACCTCAGCGTTGAAGGAGCCATTACGAGCAGCAGAGTCTCGCTAATCTTAACGCCTCAGAAAATCATTCAGACTAAAAGACTGATTAGGATTATGGACTGAAATACTTGGACCAAATCTTGCTCTTAGAAAACCCACCAACACAGCTGAAAGTGAGATCCCACCAGCTGCATACATCTAATTGTGTGTAATGTTATGCAAATTCAGTCAGATGTTGTGTTGTAATGTATTTATTTATTAAAGTTCTAGATATCCAAAGCTGGAAAAAAAAGTAAAGGATAGGCTGGATAATGTAAATTGTACACATAAATTACGCACATGTGGTTTTCCCCGCAATTAAATTTATGCTGCTTGAGCAACACACCACAGGCAGAGGCTCACAATGAATTATTCAATGTTTAGGTGTAAATGCAAAACAAGTTAAGTATTCCTCTCCTGTCGATTGCATTTAAAATAATACGACAATGACGAGGGCTGCATCAGTTACACTCATGCCATGTTTACACTGTTGCACATCACTTGTCATTAGGTGTGAATGGAGGCCATGATGCAGCGATCCAGCTGCTGCTCCAGGGAAGGTTGCAGCAAAGTGTTAAGCTTGAACGAGCAGTGAGTAAATGATTGAAGCTGCTCTTTGACACACTAAACACGCGTCGGTTACAGCGCACGCTGTTTGCACTGATCCTCTAGATGCCATGAGAAGGTGCATGTTAACAGAAAAATGCAGGCAGATCAGATGCAAAAAAATATATATTTTACTGTGAGAAAACAAACCGTATCTATCAGAATACAGTCAGACATGCAAAACACGGAGAATTATCCTACACACACCCACATGTGAGAATATGCATCCGAGTAAAAATACACCACAGTCATATCTAGAACTTTAATTCCAAAGCATATAGAACATCAAATGCAGCCTATTGTGGGGGGGGGGGGGCATTGCAATCTCCTGTTTCCCTAAATTATTATAGCTGCTCCTCAAGCAGATCCTCTGCCATCTTGCTGATAGCTTTTCATATGCATCATTAGAGGCAGAATAATTAGCAAGATGAACAAACCATTTCATATACAGGGTCATGAGGAAAATGGTGTGTGTGTGGGGGGATGCAGCGATTGGGTCGATGCTGACATGGAACCTGGAAAACGATACTCCCACAAACAGAATAACGCCAAGTCAAGCCAGACATCTGCAGAAATGCATGCAGCGCCTCACTGACACGGAGAAGCAGCTGCTCAGAAATCATTCCCCTCCATTCTGATTAGGATCCATTTCTCCTCTCTGCCTCTGTGATAGGGGTTTAATGAACAGCACAGTTCCAACGGCTAGCATTGGCAATTTAATGACAAGAGTGGGAGAATACACACACATTTACCCAAGGACAAGGGGCGGGGGTTGTCATGCCTGACGTCCCATCACATTAACTCACGTCTCTGCTAATGAGACATAAAAACCTGTTCCCGTCTGCAGAGACATGCAGGTCGTCCAGGTGCTGGCGAGGTACAGTTAGTTTTCTTGTTTTATAGGAGTTCATCGCATCACATTCACACTCTGTAGGATAGATTTGCTCATTGAGTATGATTGATTATGTATAAGAGCCATTGACTGTTTTTGATTGTTTAACACAGTTGTTTCATTGCAACTTCCAGACTATACAAAGGTTCCACTACGTATCACTAATTCATGGAAAATGAATCAATTATAGGCATTAAGGGTAAAAAAGTGTCACATATTTAATGAAGATTACCCTTTTTTGCTTGAAATGTTACTGAAGCTGCTAATTAGTTGTCAGATTGATGTTCTGTTGGTTGATCAATGAATTCCTCTATAGTCAGCATTTACCCACAAGTTACATTTTACCATTTCAACATGTAATCAATATCTGTGATAGCCCCTGTGGGCAGAACTTCTATAGTTGCAACTGCTCAGGTTTGAAACAAGGAAATTAACATTTTCTTTCTATTGAACTGTTCGGAATCAAGGACTGGGACGTTAATACCTGAAGTCTGGGCGAGGAGGGAATGTAAAAAAAAAAAATGAAAAAGTGTTACTAACCACAAATCGAAGGCAATTTTCTTTTCTCTTCCCTCTGTGTCTGCTAAATGAGTCATAAGTCGCGTGTTAACGTCCCCGGTACGCAGGCTCATGGAGCAAAATAATTAATTACTCAAGTTGATCTATTGCTTTGGTCTGAAGATAAGCAACAACTGCAAAGTCATTTGGAAGCAAAGAGTTAATAAGAAATCAACTCTTGAATTACTGTTTATTATGCACACAAGTCTGTGCAGTTGACGTGTCATCGCGGCTTGGCGAGGCTGAATTCAATGTATAATTTAAAATCAGGGCAGCAGATGTGGATTTAATGATATGCGGTGTAATTCTGACAGTCTGTCCCTACCGGCCAATGTTTGTGATGGAGGACTATGGAATTGTTTTTCCCTCCCATCGCTCATTGAGTCCTCTCATTTCTCCCACACCTTTCTTTCCATTTCTTTCTTACAGTAAATTAACACACAGAGTTAGGCTCGAAGGTATGTTGGGGGGGGGGGGGGTGGACAATATACTAGAGAGTCTTTGATCTGGCTGCTGTGGCGGAGACCCGACCCCGCACCTACGATTCAGCATCCCAGCCCCGGCGTAGACGGAGACCAACACACCTGCCCCATACGTGTGCATGTAAACCGACTCCTGTGAGCTTCCATTGATCAAGGCTGCATTTTCAGGCGCAAAATAGCTAAATGCACTTGTTAATCGTAAATCGATCGAGCCTTTCGATTGTATGAGGTGGACAATTTCAAATGTGAACATGTCCCTTTACTCTTTCCGAGTGGATTTCTTTGTGCTTGTACTCTTAGTAATAATCCCTGCATTGGAATCACTTCCCACTGTTTTTAGGCCTGAGGCGATTCTAACTCTGTGCGTCGTGTGCGTGCGCCTGTGAGGACGTGCTCTGTGCATGCAGGCATTTTTATCTTTGTGCACAGCATGCATTAGCGCTGGAAGAATTCTTATCTGTTCCGCCGTGGAAAAAGCGACGGGAAAGGAAGCAGATTTTGGCTCAATTGAAGCACCAAATTTGCATTTGGACCCCCGACAGGGTAAAGCAGAGTTACACACTTTATCCAACTTGAAGGGAGCATAGAGAACGACTGTAGGCAATGTCTACTGACTTTCTCCTCTGCAATGCAGTGGCAGACTGGCACGTGGGCCGTACATTTCAAGGTACAGGATTGCTGGTGTTCAGCCGTCGGGATTGTCGGCAAGCTGTTGATTAGGTGTAGGAAGGCTGCTGAGCTGAAATCACATTGCTTGTAGCTGAAGCAGTTACATTCCTGTCATCTGCAAAGGGTATATTTGTCTGCATTTTTCTCTTTCAAACATTTGGCAGATAACGGGCTGAACCCAAATGACCCCACAGTCTCGTTAGTGAAATCCCTTTCATGCTGCAGTGCAGCTCATTAGCGCTCTCATCCGCTACAGGCTTGAGAAGTTACAGCGCCGCCCAACTCCAACAATCAGAGTTGGTATATCTCCGTTAACGGGAGAGATTTGACCTGCGCCAACACAGTAATTCATTCGGACTAGTGCTGTCTGTAAAACAAAGGGATGAATGACTTCAGTGATGGAGGGAAATAAACCCAGTAGGCCATGACCTACCTTCAAACCCATATTCACATCTGTAGGTCTCTGCCATGAGATCCAGCAGGTTAATTGCTGCACTGAATATTACACTCCTTAGTGCTTCATAGATTATGTATTTCAATCACAAGGCCGTCTTGACCTTTGGCCTTTTGATTTGTCATCCTCCAGCCACCAGAAGACATGTGAATCATAGATGCCTTGAAAGCTGCTAATCATAACTCTCCACAGCACAACAGGATCAATGTTCAATTTACGAGGTGACTTTTCCATGAAGGATGCTGAAAAAGAGAGGAGAGGCGAGAGGCTTCATCCCGTTTCTTTTTCCAGAATTGATCCACTTTCTGTGATCTTCTCTTCTGCAACTCTTTTTGTAAAGTATCTTCTTGATGCAAGATCTGCCTGCTCCTCTCCATCAATGAATAAAAGTGAGTAAAACAGTGTGTTACAGCTATGACTAATTTGCTGGCTGATCTCTATACCATATTGTACTGTATATTTGGCCTACATCACCTTCTCCCCCCCACCACGCCCCTCTTCGAAAAGAGCTTGAATAAATCCATGGGTTGACTTCTCTCTGAGCCACCTCTTCTTTGTGACGATTATCCAACCGACCACTAACAAGCTCTCATTTTGGGAAACAATGAAAGTCAAATGTGTGCTCTGCTGATAAGGTTTCCATTCAGAGTGTTCAGCCAGCATAGGGAAAATGAGGGGGGGATAAAGGGGGGGGGGGGGGGGGGTTAAGACTCTTTACTACAAACACAGCAAGAGATAGCTTAGAGGTCATTTAATTTGTTTTGCATTCTGGAATTATTTTAATTACATATCAATGGAGGAACACTTCAAATTAGAGAACTAAACTGAACTTCTAGGTTAACAAAATCAAATCTATTAGGGACGACATTCATCAGCTTCTGCCTTCGTGCAACACTGACCCATCCCTGAGCTATGACCTGAGATACACGACTGCTACTCTGGATAGTTACTCTGCAGCAACTACGTTCAACAATTGCTTCATTCTAAACCATGCACTAAACTACTTTAAGAAGTTTCTCCCTCAGTTTATCCCATTGTTAAATATAATTATTCCTCCCTTACTGACAGGCTATATATACCCCAGTATTTTTTAAAACAGCAGTCATTAAACCTCCATCTCTCATGACGGAGAGTCTGGGCTTTTGTCCTGACCAGGACTCCAGGGCTCCATTAGAGCCTGAAGAAGCCTGACAGGGAGCCACGGCTCACCTGTCAAGTGTGTGTGTGTGTGTGCGTGCGTAGCTGGATGAGACGAGGCGTAGTCTGTGGGGCTCCATGACAAATTTGACAGATGTCACATGACACCAAACACCCAAAGTGATGCGCACACACACACACACACACACAAATCAGTTACACACATTGCAACAGCAGGTGGAAGAAGCCATTACACACATAAGGAGACAGAATCTAATGTGCACAGCAGCTACACTGTGACTTCCGTTTGACACCCGTGACCGTGGTTCATTTTCAGGTTCAGCGTTTGTCAGATGAGCGTTGGGGAAAGAGACGGAGGACTGCTGTATTGAACAGGAGAATCAAAGCTATCGATTGGCACTCTGAGAAAGGAGGATTTCTGGAACTGCATAGCACTTCAGATTTAAGCACCAGAAAGACTTAAGGAGAAAGAGGAGGCAGACTTGCACCTCATCCCTCAGTGCATTTTGCGTTGGTAATGGTAAATGAGTGCTTCATTGGGCACAGTGAAAGAAAGCCAGTTAGGAAGATTAAAGAGAGAGAAAAAACGAATATTGAGAAAGAAAACGGCACGTATTTGTGTGTTAGCTGTTCACGTTTGGATCAGTGTTGATCAAACACCAATAGCCCTGATCCACAGCTAGCAGACATGCATATTGGCTTTATGATAATACAGATCAGGCTTCAAATCAATAGAGTCAACAAGACAGCGATGTTCACACTGTGTCCAATAGCACGTATCAGGCAACGTGAACTCGCTGCAGGTCATTCACACCTGTAACATGCAGAGATGCAAATTGATGCCCTCATTTACATTTCCTATGTTCAACAGTCAACTAAGCCTCCCTAGATCTGTTTTAGATGCTCTCTTAGAGCTCTGCAGCCAACAAACGCCGGCTTCACACCAAGGTGAAGCTGCCATTTCACATTATATCACATTCAAACATAAAGGACAGCGACAGGAGTCTCCTTGTGAGGGTCATGTTGCTGCACTTCATGATTTGCCTTATTACGCACACCTGTGTCTGCCTCTCACTCCAGGACCTGCGGCGTGCGGATTGGCTGCGGTCACCCCGGACACACCTGAGGCGGATTGAGACAGATTACCACCAGCCATCATAAACCCTGCTCCGCCCACTCCTCCCTGTCGGACTATTGTTTGGATCACGTTGTTCTGCCGCTCCCCGTCCCTGTGTCTCGCCTCGCCTCGCCTCGCCTTGCCGACCGCAGCTGATCCGTGCGCCCAGGTCGTGCGCAGCGTTTTCCTTTTGTTGTGAGCGATTTGTATTAGAGCTGGCTTTTTGGTTTTTCCTTCTCGGCTGTGTCTTTCTGTTACCCAGTTATTTTCGTTGGGCTCCAGCCGACCCGCTATCCTGTGTGCAGCTCCAGGACATTGAGCTTTCTGACGAGCCTCAGTAAAATACAAGTTCGGCGTTCACCCCGTCTCTGTCCTCTGTTCCCTGGGGTCCCCTCGCTCCAGTCCGCAACACTCCTTTTTAAAATAAGATTATGACAATGAAATGGCTGGAGCTACTTTGGGGGTTAGAACCACATAGATAGTCGACTTAAAAGTGCTTTACTTCGGGAATTACTGCACTTGTTCATCAGAGTGTAGCCAGACCAGAAGCAAAAAAACCCACAAAAAAAGCTCAGTGAACAGATCCATAGAAAGCAGCTATACATTGTGATGCGATGTCCTTATATAGGATGAAAAGGCAGTAAAATGAAATCAACTTATATTTATTTGGTGCAATAACATTCAAGACGACTTTTACTGTTACAAGTTAGTCAGCTACAGTAACAGTTACTAGTAATATCTAGTTAAATCAGTGATGGGAAGTCATTGCATTACTTTATCTTACGGTCTATTAAATATTATTTTTTTACCAGAATCTCTTATATTATTACGTGATGACATTTTGACTGAATGTTTGAGACATTTTTGCAGAAATTACCGACAGTAAGTGGCTCTTCTTTACAGTTTATCATCCCAGAATGATCATTTCTCTCACATTCTCACACTCGGTTCACACTGATATGGCACGTCTCTTGAGCGCTGAGTAGAGATCCAGCACTGGCAGATCAGAGACTTGGCAGGCAGTCTACTCTCGTCTGTATGCACGGGCACGCTGTGTGTTTACTTCACCATCAGCGAGTGTCAACCTTCACAACCTCAACCCTCAGCTGAGCAGACAGCCTGGATAGCAACCATTTATTGCCTCATCTGATTGCCGTCAGCTCCCTTCCACTGCTATGTATGGGGCTGCCTTAAACAAATATAAATACCACTGATTGATTATCAATAGTGTGACCAGCCTTCCAACCAGTAGATTTACTGGTCGCACATTTATTGGGTCCAAAATGCATCCCATTTCAGGGGATCCCAGTTTACAGTGATGAATAGATCAACCTTCATTAAAATCCACAGGACACCGCATTGGTTTGAAAGAGTGCGCCAAGTGTCGTTTTTCATTTGACAAACTATTCCCTCCAGCGTCTTGTAGAAGTTAATGAGGATTAACCTGGCAGGCATAGATACAATGAGCAAGTGATGGTATTCTCTAAGGGAGAGTTTAGAATTGATTCAGATACAGAGCATAGAACTGGCTCTGATTCATCTCAGCATAAATAGCCTCAGAAATGGACACATCTCTTGAATGACTGGATGCAATTCAAGCTCTTATCAGCCATTCAAATGGGAAGCTGACGACGCCACATAGAAAATCAATTAACTTTCTTGCATTCCTTGTAAAATGTGATATCCTATACCTATAATTTCTGGATAAATTAATCGATTGACATTTTGGAGCGTTTATTTAATTGCTCTTTGGCCCAGAGTTTTATGAGAAGATCAATAATCTCTTGTTTGTCTTGTACAGCCAGTACATAATTAGTTTAGACTAGCAGGGGGGGATCGGGGGCATTGGCTCCTTTAATTAAATGCATGGCACCATATGCGTTTTTGAACGTCAGAGAGAGGGGAAAAAAGTGAGCCGTTTGTAATTGCTAAACTAAACGAATCACTCCGTAGCTCTGGTTGCATGTCAAATAGATGAGATTGAATAGATTAGCAGTTACAGAGTTATTCGATTATAACTCTCACGTCTGTGCATGGCGAATAAAGCTGGACACAAGAGGCAACGCGTTTAGCACAGGGTTTCCAACTCCGTGTACCCGGCTGGAGTGAGAATTGATGCAGAGGTTAATCGAGGACAAATAGAAAGTTGGGCGGTCTCCAAGGTGATTAAATATGTTCATTGTGAGGCTTAGAGCTGCTCCCATCTGTATTTTAAAACTTAAGACAGAGCTGTTTCCACCTGCTTCTACTTGTGCAATTAATGGAAGGCTATAGAATCAATGTTCTCAACAAACATCTGCAAGGAAGCAAGTAAATATATATCAAAGAAAGTCATCCTTTAATTGCGCAACATGGGACACCACTCCTTTTTGCACTGGTACACACTGAAGGGAGAGGGATGGGGTCTCTCTTGCATTTAAAATGCCCACGTAATGACCGCAGATCAGAAGGCAATACTGTTGCCTCAAGCAACTGATATACTGCAACATGCACTGATGACCGGAACATCCTGGGGGAGAATGACACAGCGGGATGGAGTAAATGTGGAATGAAATCAAGAAGTCAGAGGAAGGCGGGGAGGGCAGACAGAGGGGGGAGGAAGAGCGGATTGGAGCAAACAAACAGGGATTTCCAGATGAGAAGTGAATAGAGAAGACACAAGAAGGACGATCATTTTGCACTTGTGAGTGTTTCTGTGTGCGCACATACTTGGATGAGTCATAGCTGGATTCAAGGTGACAATGTTGTTAGTACAGTCTGTGAAGAATGGCAAAATAACCAAATGATTTTCATCCAAAATGCATCATTTCACGTATATTCAGGGTTTTCCACAGCAGCTGAGCAGCAAGTTTCATCCTCCTGCAGGTGAAGGCTAATATTTCATCTGAGTGAAAAGGACTGGTTTAAAAGTATGACACTGGTGACGACAATATACCTGTTGAAGATGCAGAAAGGACTCTAAAAGTCTAGCCCTCTGACTCCCTACCATCTAGAAAATACTCACAATAAAGAACAATACTCACAATAAAGAACAATACCCAAATGAAGTACCTTCTCCAGCTGCAGCTGCTAACAGTGTTTCCACCATGCTTTTCAGTACATTCATATATACTCTCCCTTTGCCTCATTCATGATCGCAGCTTTAACCACATTATTCTATGTGCCCCTGTTTATGTGTATCAGCAAAGATGGTTTGACATGCAGAGATGAACAACCTTGCGTTCAGACTAAAGCTGAACAAATCCATATCTAGACATTAATCTCTATATTAAAATGGGTTTAGCAGCTTAGTAATCACACATTGCTGGTTATGAGCATGTCCACTTTAATTTGAGGATGAGTGGATAGAGTTTTGATTGTCATTGGACATCTGCAAAATTCTGCGTCCAGTATGCAGAAGAGAAGCCAGTCCGGTCCCGAGATAACGATGGTTGAAATCATGTGGTTTCTGCGACGCCGAGCGGCGAAGTCCTCCTTTTGACGGGTAATGCAATAATGAAAAATGTGTTCGTACGAGTCAAGAACGCTGCTGAATCCTAATCCTAAATCTTCCATCAGATGAAAATGAAGCCAAAGTCATTAGTGGGTGCCACTGTTGTTATGGTGACAAGGTGGCACAAGGGATAGTGGGAGATGAGGTAAAGGTAATTATGGAATATGCCATTCAAGCTATAAAGCTGACACAAATCTAGTGCAGCATTTCTGTTCTTACCCCATATATTCGGGGTTTCCCTTGATTTCTGATCTGCCCTCTCTCCCCTTCACTCTAAATCTGTCACTTTTATCTACAACACAAAGCTGACAAAAGCAATAATAACCAAACTCTATGGTAGCTGCTGGTCGCAGTAGAGTAAATGTATTTTCACTGCATCGAAAAAGTGTTTCTTGTAAAATTTCTTTAAACATTTACATAAGCACTCATTCAAAGGATGGAACTATTTGCTGAATTATTTACGCGGGGGTTTGTCTGGAACACGTCACTCCCCATTGAGACTAAAAGTATCAATAAAGCTACTGTACTGCAATATGAAATGGCCCCGGGCTGTTTAAGAGATCATAACACACAGCTATCAGAATGCAAGTCACAGCAGATGTATGGCAGGATGTGTGCCCCCCCCGAGGGGCTTATGGATGGCAGCAAGTACAAAACAACAATGTATACGTCGTTATCCCAAACTGAGTCCATAAACTATGACTGTGATGCAGGAATAGTATTAGAAAGGACAACACAGAGACAAGGACGGCAGAGACAGTGGAGCAATGCTTCGGAGTGTGGAGAGTCTATTAGAGTGGATGGACAACTTTATCATGCATTATATGTTACACGCGTTGCATTACGTCCTCCTACCATCCATTTATACCCTTTAATAGACAGTGTTGCGCTCAATGGCATTGTGTTTGTTTTCTCATGTCTAAGTGTTTGTTATGTCCTTGGCATGGCCTGTAAATCAATCAAATGGTCCGTGGAGCACATTTCCTATTACAATTGCTTCCTAAATGTACCTAACTTGGACTGAGAAGAGGGTGAGAATTAGGATAATAAACTGCCACCGATGTAAAGCTGGGCCATAAATGATAGAAAACCGATCCACCACACACACAGCAAGATCCCCTGTCTGCTGGAGATGAAACTTTGCTCAGTGAGACCTTGAGAATGGTCTACATGAAAACAACAATTTCAGTTTCTAATGTCTTGTACGGAATTACAGCAAGACGTATTATTATTATTATTATAATAATACGAATGTACCATTTAAATCATTTGGTCTTGTGTGAAATGTGAATGAAACACAGCACAGATTGGATTTTTCAGTCTGGTTTGTCAGTTATTCAGGTCTAATAATAATACATTTTATATATATAGCGCTTTTCTGGATACTCAAAGTCGGTTTACATAGTGTACATAATATAAAAACAGCAAAGAAGTACAGAAATACAGACAATAAAAAATGAACACGGTTTTAAATTCAATAGTCTGCAGTCACATTCTCATCTATGCCTCCGTTTATCCATCCTTTAATCTACGATCAATGGCAATGCAATAGTTAAAAGAATCTCAGCTAGAAATAGAGAGTAAGTGCACGGCTGCATCTTCCATTTCAACAGCTAAGTGCTTAAACCAAGACAAGACACAACAAACGTGTGAAACCTGCCAAGTCGAGACAAAATGTAGCGCTCAAGGTCTTTCCCGTTTCCTTGTCAAATTTGAACTTCTTTCTGTTTATCCAGAATCTCTGCTGGATTTAAAATCCTACATATTCATGGAGCTGTGACTACATGAGAAAATCCCACGCCGTGTCCTACTGATTATTCCATTACGCCAGGCCTGAAGAAGCCAAAACTGCACTTAACAGAATTAAAATCACAAAATTGACATGAATTTGTTGTCGTGAACAAGGTAGAAAACAGTTCCCTTTTCCCACATCCAATGGACTCAGAATTGTGGACACCTGACACATTTAAATTTGATATTTTTCTTCTGTTCTTTTGTCATTCGTCAGTGAAACATCTAGCTCTACCAGTTAGCTGTTAATTTAGTTGCTTGTTGCTGAAATGCTTGCATACAATGGCCATTATTAAACTCGACTTCTTTTCCTTTCTTGACTATATTCTAAAATCGGTTTGAAGAACAAAATAGTCTAAACTTGACCAAGCAAAAACACTTAACTAGACAGGACTTTAAAAAGATTTAAACTAAATTGAAACTCTCAAAATGATCACAAATATTGTTTTTATTGTGTCATACCTGGCTTTTTGTCAAATGAACAGCAGCTTCTTATGCTGAAAACTAGACACTTTAGAGCAGCAGTAAAACGGAAATGACCTGAAAAAGGCTGCAAATGCAAATGAAATATTATACAATAGCTGTATTTACATTACAAGCTGACTATAGGAAACACACACACACAGTATCTGTGCATAAGGAAGGGCATTTATTTATTTTGTTTGTGCATGCACAGCAAGTCTGTAAGACATTTACCTCAGTTCCCAGAAGGTGCAGAGTTTTTGCTCCAACATTAATCTAAAATAGCACCGATGGTGTAATTTACCTGGGTGGAACAACACTTGAAATAAAAGCACATAACAGCAGGTATATGCTAAGAAGGCTGAAATTACTTTATTGTTGTCGTCAGAATCCATCCAGGCGTGCGTTCGGCCATGCATTTATTAAAGTAGTGCAGGGAAATAACAAGGTCCTTCAGCAGCATTAATGAACCTAATTTATCATCTCCTGGAAGTGAGCTGGGGTATTGCTCATCATGCAGAAGAAGAAACAAAACCCCACACAATTCAGAAACTTACAGGTACCACAGGGATGTCCCGTGTATTGACATGACTTCTGGCCGTTAAACAGTCAGACATAAAAACAGGTCGTAAATGCTGAGCCCTCGTGTTCTGCTGCATCGCTGAGCAGTGACCCAGGCCTCACACGCCCCATCACCGCTAACAGTGGCACAGCCACTTTAACTCCATGAACCAATCAGCATGCTTCTAAATCAGTGTCTAATCACACACACACACACACACTCAGTCAGCACTTTCTGTGGTGTGGTGTCTGGTCTAATGCTTGAAGACACATCGCTGTCTGGAGCTATGTTAAGCGAGTGTCTTCTTCTGCCCTGCTAATTACTGCGATCGCCCAGCACCGCTCAAACACACAACTTACTGCTTGTTTGTGAGATCCAGCCAGCCTGACTGGGTTGTAGCTCACTGCTAGTGAAATCATGGTAACATTTGACTGGACGGCAGCTTGGCTTTGTCTTTACACAGTATTGGGATTGAGCCGCTTTACAGTGTTAGCCTTTGAGGAGCATATCTAATGGAATTTTTTTCCGACCCCCCCCAAAAATGAAGCTCTTCTCTGGTCTGTCTACCCAGAGTTTAATTTTGTCCTATTTCCAACAGATCATTTACAAGTTTAAAAAGGCTCACCAAAGCCTAATTAGTATGTTAAACGTATAATGATATCATTATACAGTATTATAATATCAAAAACCTGACACATGAATAAACACAAAGAGCAATTGAAGAAAAAGTGAGCATTGGAGGAAACGGAAATGTGTAACAAAGAGGGCACTGAAAGCAATGTGGAATACAGTAAATAATGGATTATGCTAGTAATTAGTTACTAGTTATAAAAAAAAAGGTAAATATCTTCGAAAGTTCAACATTTAATCTCATTAAACTAATTTCCCCAACAAAAATGATTATTTAAATGTATTCCTTCAAGTGAACTGAAATATGTTTTTGACAAAAACCTTTGGGCAGCATTTCCTGTTTAAGCAGCACAGACAGACAGAACAGACGGAGAAGATGCTGGCAGACGTGCTGTGTGTGTCACCTAAACTGACCTGAGGCCTGCGGTCAGCCATCAAACCGCCAGCGTAGACAGCCGAGCCCAGTGCTGACAACATAGCCAACACTGCCCCCTATGGGTGCAGCAGAGAATGTCATTCTCCAAGTCTGCACACAGATGACAGACATGGTTTGGAGACTGGGTGCATTTTTTTGGTTTGAAGGGAATTTGACTTTCCGACTCACCATTCTTTCACCAGAGGAACTTGTAAAAGAAGTGGCGGGGGAGTTGTACTCAGACACCAATGAGTAAATGCACCACTTTTGGCTCAGCCTCACACGTTGGCACAGTCTATAAGTAGTCAGACAGCAATATGCCTTTGGCTGCTCTCCAAAATCCTAGATTTTAGAAGCAATATAGCGCTAACTTTTAGCTTTGAGCGTGTTCCAGGGTTTTCATTTTGTGATGAGTAAGGCTCCAGGTGCTTTATACCCTGACAAGAAATATATATAGCAAGAGTATCAAGCTTTTTACAACTCTTTCAATATGGATGTTAACACCATAACACCAGAGAAGCAAATCTAAAGTATATGACTGCAGTTCATGCATTATTTTCTTTATTTAGGACTACAAAAAGCGCTCAGAGAATATATTCTTTGGCGTTTCATTTTCGCAATTCCGCTCGCGGCCGTGCCTGGCAACCCCTCGGAGAACAGTGGCAAATAACCGCTAACGCATTACGGTTAGCGTCTCACAACCTGGCAACCAAGCAGCACAGCTGTGCGAGACCTTCCATACAGAGGGCACAATCATTCTCCAATATAACACAGGCAATAGCCCGGACTCGACTGCAGAACGGTTGCTGAATGAGAAATGCATGTGGCGCTGCTACATTACTAAACCATTGCACGTTAAAGTTTCATTAGATAATCCGTCTCCACCACGTTAGCCAAAAACGTCAGTAATCCTGCTGAAAATAGTGAGCAGGATGTAAACTAAGCTTGCTATATATTTAATTGCAATTGAAGATGAATGTTGGGTTTCCCGAAATGACAAAGAGATGTCTGGATATGTACTTCACGTGTCTCCAGATGTCTGCAACTGCATCATTGCTTTCCTTTGCTTGACCACAACTGTAATTGCAGATATAGAGTTGGCAGGGATCCAGCATCAAACTAAAATGTGTACCAGCACATGTGCACGCTTAGTCCAGCCATGCCGTTATATATACAGCGCGTTCCAAAAAAATTAAGAGTTTATGATGGTTGAGCATTACTAGGCTGTGAATAACTGCAGAAGTGAGGGCAGGGTTATTGGACTGGCTGTAATGGAGCGTGCTGGGACTGTGAATTAAAAGAAATACATCAGGGGATGGTATTAGCAGGGCTGCCAAAACCACAATCATCCAGGAGAGAGAGAGCAGGAAAGAGGGAGAATTACAATTGTTTATAGAGCAACGAGATCATGTGACAAACAAATTGCAATTTACCATTAGCCACCTTTACACACAGAGTCTTCAAAAAAACACGCAGAAGACGGAATTTTCTAATCAGATGACTTTGACACAGGGATTAAGTAAATGCAGCACAGATTGGAGCTGCTCCTCTCCTCTCCTCCTTTCTCTGACGGGAGTGGGTTTGCACTGTACAAACTCTAGTTACCTCCGCCGAGGTTACGTTTTCGCCTGCGTTGGTTTGTCTGTCCGTCTGTTTGTTTGACTTTTAGCAAGATAACTCAAAAAGTTATTGACGGATTTTGAACAGTTGATCCACAAGAGATCGTGGATTCTGGATCGCTTTGCAGTCAATAGAGCTTCAAAGTTTGTTCCTCAATATATTAGTTGATCATTGACCGATGTTTATGGAATTTGACAGTCATCTAGGGTGGGGAGCTCTATCTCCACAAAACTTCATTCTGGATTGGGTCCAGAATGACGTTAGGAAAAAGTATTACATTTTAACATTGAAAACCCCATTTACGGATTTGAAACTCCAATTCACTTTTACTTTTCATGGTTGGTGTATAAAGATACCAAGAACAATTTAGAACATTTCGATGATGATCCAGATCACCATGTGGATGGTGTGATCCAATTCGGATGGGAATGAGCTGCTTGGCGGAGGTCTGCGCTCTCTGAGTTCTCTTCTAAGTTGATGAAACAATAGAGTGAGCTGTTTTATTGTGTGTTTTATAAAACAGAGTTTATGACAAGGTGAATTAAAGCCCAAAGCTCTCATCTTTCAGATGCCGTATTGCTTA
Organism: Brachionichthys hirsutus; assembly: GCF_040956055.1. NCBI lineage: Eukaryota > Metazoa > Chordata > Actinopteri > Lophiiformes > Brachionichthyidae > Brachionichthys > Brachionichthys hirsutus. Next base: position 11,092 of record NW_027180559.1, on the reverse strand, counting down.
TCTAATGTATGACCTGCATGCTCATTATGACCAGTATTGACCGAGGTATCTAAACGTATCCCATTACGTCATGAAGCTTTGTGCCCGCTCCTCTAATCAGACTGTCGTATAGTTTAAACGGTGGTTACGTAGACTCTGAATGAATCACAATACAGTGTCCTTGTTGGGTTGTTGTGATTATTAAACTTCATTGACGAATCTCTGGTTTACATGACGTCATTGAATGCTCCAAGTGTGACTGTTCAAGCAATTAAACAATCTTTAAATCCAGATTTGTTTGCATATTGGAGATCTTTTTCTTGAATTTTTACATTTTAATTAGAGGGCAAGCTAGTGGCCAGTGGAGTTGCTAACAACAACACTTAACTTTAGACATCTTTAATTTGGAGAGACTGAAGGTAGCAATAATCTATTTCATCCTCTGTATTTACTCCAAATGTGGTGGAAGGTCATTGGGAGTCGTTTCATTTTCTCAGGGCAGTTCAAGCTCAGCGCCAAATAAAAAGGGCGTCACACACACACGCATACCAAGAGACTCATTAGGTGTTCTGAAATCTGTCAAAGTATCAAACATTGCAGTTTGAGAAGCCACAGAGTGCAAAGATTTATGGGTAATCTAGAGGCAGCCTGCTGTTTAATGGGTAGAATGGCCTGAAGCAGCTGAGCACTGGCCCATATTTAAAAAAAAATGGAAAGAAAATAACTCTGTGGTTATTTAGATTCAGTTCAATAATTAACATTAACATAAAATAATTCTTATGTGTGATGCTTTGTGCAGTATATGAGGCAAAGGAGGAATACAAACGTGTATAATAAGATTAAAACCTGTGCTCGTTTGAAATCCCAGCAGGAAGAGGGAGTGAACTAACTGTACATAAAAGCAGGACTAAACCATTAAATGGTTTTAAGAGGTGATTTAAGCCATGAGCCCTCTGAGTGTGAGAAGAGAGCTGAACCTAAAACGGATTTTTTGCTTTAATTGGGTTTATTTCATGTTTCTCCTCAGTGAAAACCACAACTATATGAGCATCCGCTCCACAGGGACGTCACCTCCACCTGATAATCTCGGTGGAAATAATCAAGCAATATATTCTTTTAATTTGAGGGAGGACAAACGGGGTAGAAGAAGGATCAGTAAACATGTGAGAATATATACAGGAGACAGAAAAGACAGACTTGTAAGAGTGTGTTGGTTTGATCGATGGAATTTAAGAGCAGTCCTGAAGGCGAAACCGATGAGCTTCTTCCCATTCATTTCTTCCCAACACACATGCACAGACACACATACATAATGTTTTCCCTTTGGATACCTATAAGTGGCAACTTTAACTAATTATCCTTTAAAATACTTTAAAATCTGTTGCTAATTGACAATTCACAAATCGATTTGTCTAAAATACTGACTAATTGATTAAGAAAGATGCGCAGGGTGATGCATTTAAATTGTCTGTTAATAGTCTAAATACATAGAAGCATTAAGTCGGGATAAATTAATAGGAAGTTTTTTATAAGAACAATTTCCTGATTCTAATGAACAAACAAATGGTCATTGATGAAAGCACAAATCATTGTATGATGTAACGACTAACATTACTCAATAATTACATTTTCGATCAACAAATCGATTCTGCTCTCCAAGCCTGCTTCTAAATGAACCCTAAATAGTTACAGAAAAAAAAAAAGGCCAGTGCAATTACTTGTTAAATATTTAATCTCCATAATGAAGAGTGTTCGGCTTCGGTGTGATTTTTAAACTATGGATTAAAGGAAATGTTTGCAACATGTTATCTCTGTCCTCAGCCTCCTCTCGTCAGCATTGCTATTCAATGATCGGCTGACAGTGGCAGAAAGCAGACCAGAGTGGAAGAACAAGACAGATGGAGCAGGCAGAGCATTGGCTGAAAACAGACAGCGTATAGGCTACACACACACACACAAAAAAAAAAGAGGCTTCCATTTTGGTAATGGCCCAGATTGCACCTTATTCTGTCTCTACTGCCTCACATCTCAGACACTATAATCTCCAGAGAATCCTTCACTTTCTCTGCATCTGAACTCCAGCAACAAACTTTCTCTCCGAAGCTGGGAGTAACTGTGTCCAAGGACCCGAACAGATCAACCATAAGAGGAAATCAAACGCGAGGGATGAGTGAAGGATGAATGAGGGGGCAAATGCGTATTGTGCGTTTTTGCTTTAGCACAATGAACATTTGGAAAGGGGAAGAGAATGAATGTGATAATGGAGAGAAAAGAAAGTCACGGCGCTGTTTGGCAGCTGTCGCTCGCTCTCTTTGTACTCCATTACAACGTGGCATACTATTACTGAGGAGCTACAGATGTGAGGAGAGAAATACAGACAGGGTGATTTGGAGGGGCGGGACCACTAAAAGGCAAAAGCAGGATACACAGAGTGAAGTAGCGCCGCCCTCCAACCATCTATTTTCCTCTGACTCCAAACAACACTTGACATTTGGCCAGGAGCAGCAGCCATCGCTGCAGACCTGGACAAATAAAAAAAAGAAGAAGCAGCAGCTCAGGCAATCGCTCCAAGTCTGTTGAGCCCGTGAAGAGAAACATGTTCATCTGGAGGAAGACGAGGCAGAGCCACGAGCCCTTCCCCTCCATTTGACTCTGGGTGAGCCAAGGCTAAAATGCCACATACAGACGCTCGCACGCACGGGTATCTGCAATCATGCGGTCAAGGTTATGCAGGAGAAACTCACTCAGAATAAACTGCGAAAGCAACCGTGGCACAAGTATCTGAGGTGGATTATTCTCCTCTATCTCATCAATTAATCCGGTGGGTTCTGCAGCTACAGATGACGGCGACGCTGCACAGTTGCTGATTTGTCAGACTCTGGGGAAATCAGAATCTTCCTCCATCAGACGTCACGATGAACCATCTGTTCAGGGACACTGTTAATGCAAACACGTACAGACTGATGCCCAGAGAGATGGACAGTATCTCAACAAAACAGCTAAATACTACTTCAATAGTATACACAGTTAATATTCAGCATTAGATTTTTTTTTTTCCTTTAAAGTAACATGAACAAGCTTTATTAAGAATTAAAGAATGGCCAAGCCGACCAGAAGTCAGGAAGGAAACTTGCTGTTTCCAGGTGATTTTAGAGAGAGAGACTTGTCATTTAACATTTAATTTCAAACAAGATTATAGTTCAAAAGTACATTCATTTTAAACTCAATATCAATCTGCTCACCTTTCTCTTGACTAGCAAACCCAGTCCTGTTTCTAAAGAGGAGGATGATGTCATTTATTTCATAAAGGCTGGACCAGAATAGGAAGACACGATTAACTCTGATAATTAAGCTAAAAAAAAGAATTCTAAATGCTGTAATGATGTACTGAGTCATCCAGAAGTCTGTAAAAAAAAAAAAAAGCTTAAAAGGAAGCCTCGCAGTTAAAGGCCATTGCTGTGAGCAGAAATGAGCAGCGCATTCATAATTTGACTCTGGCACACAGTAAATGATATTTTTGGCAGACTCACCAATTACACTGGTGGTACACCTGCCAAAGTGGTGCCAGAGAAAAGGTCAGAGGGATTTGTCCTTCCTGCTTGCTGTGCACAAACAGAAACATGTAACACACACACACACACACACACTGCTGACAAGATCGGGACACAAGCACACAGCGTTTCCTCATCAAAACAATTCACAGCAACATGACTCGGACAAATAACCCACACCAAGAACGTAACCCATGAAAGGTAAAGACAGAGGGAGGCATGGCGAGTAGCTGCAGAAAGCCGTCTTATTGTTCAGAGTCTTATGCTTTATGGGCACTTAAACACAACATCCCTGCAGCTCTGCGTCACAGGCGAGCACAGACCCAACGCGGGATTACGACACCGAATAAACACCTTGGATACAAAAAAAAGGAAGGAATAACAAATGTCTGCTGGAACAATGGAGCTCATTGTGAAGCCAAGCGACACGATTTCAGGATTTTCTTTTCTTTTCAGAGGCGGGTTCAAGTCAATAGTTCACGAGTCTGGGAACGTTATTGTGGCATTAAGGAATCACACCACCCCCCACCCCTAATACGCAAGTAAATATGAATACTGTTGAAAATCCTGCAAAGAGCACTTAACGAATGGGGCCACAAACTGGAACCTTTCTGTCCGTCCCATCCACCAGCGTTCAACTCAAACACCAGCTGATAAAGCAAAAGGTAAGAAAGAAGCTAAAACCGAGTCAAACAATAAAACAGCGACAGATGGCTTGATTAAAAGCTACAAATTCAAACATCAATACCAAGATGCCAGCGTTACAACTTCATCGGGAAAACAATCGCTGATTTACTGACTAATTAAAACCACTGATGCAAAATGTCACCCTCTGATTAAAAGCTCCATTCTGCTAGAGACGATAAATACGCCGCGCACCGACCCACAACTCAACTCAGGCTCCTTTAACAGGAAAGATAGATTTGATGCAGAGTGAGCATCACATGCACAGCGATTGGCCCCATCCATAGAAGAATTTGCCAGAAGCATGAGCAAAGTAGCTCCTTCCTAAGAATGAAAAGCAAATCCTCCATGAGCGTCACGGATAGCTGAAGATCCCCGCTGATGTGGTGTGGAATAGCTATATCCATGTAGAATCATTTCCCCTTCTGACTCCCTCGGGAACTCTTTGCACTGTTTGTTAAGTAGTTTCCGCGCCGGTGCCCCCCCCCCCCCCCCTGTGTTTCCTGCTTCTCCGTAATGAGCCTCTTCAGCTGGGATGGCCACCGAGACAGCAGAGGCCAGAGGTTCAGCCGCTCGCCCTCTCTAATTGGCAAAATCTCACTAACAGATGACGAGCGATGGTGTAAAAGGAGGTTACAGGAAGATTCGTTTTCATTCTGTAGAGCGTTCCACCGTTATAGAGACGAACGGGATCCTGATCAAATGGGAACTCGTGCTTTAAAAAAAGACTTTTAAAAAGGTATTGCTAATCCAAACCGATGTTTTCACTTGTTCTGGCTGGCATTGATGCCACTCTAAAAGACTCAAAGTCACAGACGTCCACACATCACAGTCCATTTTCACAGCAGCTATTTTCATGTCATATTTTTAAAAGCACAAGTGTAACTAGAAATACACTCGGAGATTGAAAACGAAAGCAGCTCATTGCCTTCATAATTAGATTTACACCAAAAATTATCATCTAATTTTATTTCTATTCCTACATTCAGATCATCATCATCAAAATGTGTCCTTTGGTATCTTTATACACAAACAAAGAAAAGTTAAAGCGAGTTGAGTAATTTTCAACAAGACCCATCCAGCAGTTTTTCCCTAATCCTGCTAACAAGTAGGTAAACAGACAAGCGCTGTCAAAAGCATCACCTCGGTTCTCGGAGGAGGAGGGAGCATGAACATCATCTCAGTATGACAGTGAGCCAGTGTGGGTGGGGGTCTAAAACTGAGGGAACTACATTAAATTAATCACTAATTTTATCATCACCTGTACGTTTCTACGGCGATGACACCAGCACATAAAGTAAAGCTTAATTACAATTGATGTTTAATATGAAGAAATAAGACAGACACATTTGATGTTAAACATACGGCAGTAGCATGCCAAGAGCGAAACATGCATAGAATAATGTGTATTTAAATATTAATTTTTCCAGTAGCCAATTATAAATGATGCACTAGATCCAGAGAGTATTAAATACTACTGCTAGTTTCAATACTGTTGATGATACGCAACAGTTACAACATTAGAGCATGAACATGCAGAGACATAAACTATGCAGCTGCACACATTAAAACTTCACGTGAATACAAAATGAATAACCTTGACAGGGCTTATGGTTGTGTGCATCATTTGACATATTTATTGCAGTTGAGTATTTATGAGACAGAAGGAAATATCAGTGAAGTGTCTCAACATTTCTTATTATGCTGCATGGGGAGAAATTAAAACAGAGCATTTAAAGTGCCAGCTGAGGCTTAGAAAGTCTGCCATGAATCCTTCAGCAGGGTAATTTGCCCTGCGGGGCTTCATTCAAGGAAAAAAAGCAAACAAGCAAAGCAAATATAAGCGCTGCATGAAAGAGAAAACCCTTCAGGCGGAGCGCTATCTGCCCAAACACTCCAGCAGCATGTGGCTTCTATGAAACACTTCACATGAAAGCCAAGGTGAAGTGATCTGAACATGAGACATATTATATGCCATTTCTAACTTGTTTTTTAACCAACTTGCTGTGTTTCTGTGCAGTAGTCCAAAATAAATTCCCGTTTATCACAGATTTTGAGAACGGTCACGTCAAACATATCTGCCTGCTATTACATCAACATTAATCTGCTCATCCGCCGCTGTAAGAAACAAATGATCTTTGATCATTAACGACAGCTTGATTTGAGAACACTGGGAATGAGGACGGCTACATATTTGCTTTGAAAGGGCAAATAGGTTTCCAGCGACCGACGTCTGCATTCTGGTTTATGAAGCAACTTCCCTCTTCTCCTCAGAGTGGAGCCAAGACGTTAAGTGCTCTGGACGAAGCAGCCTAATGGTTGATGGCGTCCACTCAAGAACACAAAAACCCAAATGGCTCACGGTTCAAATATGAAGAAAAATATCAACCCCCCCCCCAAGGATGATGCTTGGGTCAAAGCAGCCTATATGTGTCTATGAAATTATACAGTACAACCACATCAGAAGCATATTTCACATTTTGCTGTGACAGAAGATACATGGAAAACTTCATGTCGAAACTTCCCTTCTGTATCAAACTGAAAGCCCAAAGCAGATTTGACCACACATTTGATGCCAAACCTTTGTAACTTTTTTTATTTATGTTGCTAAAATTCAAACAGACAGACAGATAAATGCAACAATAACCTAGCCTCCTTGGTGGAGGTAAAAAAGAAATATCTGTGCATATTCTAAGATCTTAGAAATCCTGTAAAGTTCAAGCTAATCCTGAAAGGTTAAGCAGAAACTCACAATTTACGAAAATAAAACAGGTCAGTGCAGACCAACAACTCATAGCTTTACTTTGACATAAAAGTGAGCCTTTCAGACAGATCCTCATCAGACCTTTCTTGCAGCTGTTCACTTGTATTTTTAAAACACTTTTTAAAGATTTACAACTTAATACCACCATTTATTTTTTTGCTGGATATTATTTCACACACAAAAACAAAAGCCATATTTTCATTTTTAATCAAATTTGGTAACCTAAAATGCAAACTTTGGCCAGCTGGGATTGCATCAGCTCTGTTTAAACTGCAACAGGAAGGAGAATCAAGCGCACCTTAATCTCGCCTCCTCCTTCTTTCGCAGCTTCATGTCCCGCTGGACAACTTTCAAGACGTGCTCGGCCTCGCCGTCCGTCAAGCCGGACAGATCCAGCTTCCGGCCCATGGTTCCTGGCCCCGCCACACTGAGCCGCCGGTCCGAGAAGAGAGGACGAGGGGATGCAAGGACACTGCTGCTCTGGGGGCCTTGGCTGGGACAACCCTGGGGAAAGACAGAGCGATAAAGAAATGAACAATGTGTGCGTTTCAGGAAACAGTTCACTGTTTTTGAGCTGTACATCAATCAGCATAAATCTTTGTAACACGTCTGTTCCTTCTTTACAATAAATTAGGACTCTGGTAGCTGGGGTAACAGGAATATGAATGTCAACAGATGCAACAGAAAGATCCAATGAAAAGGCACAAATGCAAATAATGTCCCAGTGTTTGCTTTTATGACTTGAAAACAAAATTAGACTGTGGCCGTTGTTGCTTGCCTGCAGCATGGACTCTGATCTCTGAGCAGCTGAAAACTGGATGAGTGCACATTTTCTAACCAGCGGTGTGCAGCGGCTGGAAGAGGAGATCTGTGTGACACCTAGCTTGCCTTTGGAAGGAAGAAAAAATAAATAAATAATACTATGTAGTCTTGAAATATCTTGGCATCTTTTATATTAAAGTACATTTTTAAATCATAATATACAAATATTCAGATGTATTGAGAGTATAGAGATGGCTTTCAAATGCAGATGTGACAAGTACCAGAAGCAAGCAGTGCATATGTGCACAGCTATCTACATTGCATATGTAATTAAGTGAAGATTGTGCAAATAATATCAAGAAACAAGTTAAAAAGACAATTACATTGTATGACGGATTTAAAAAAAAAAGTCATGCCATTTACAAGAGTCGCAAAGAATAGAGGAGCAGGAAAATTAATATGAATTTAAATTAAGATTGTGTATTACTAAAACCTTGCTATTAGAAACAAAGTATAATTGATGTCATGGCTGGGATGTATAATTACTTTAATTTAGTTCAACCAGGCTGAATTTGAAATTAACCATCACCGGAAAATGCATTTAGGATGAGACTCATCATATTTAACAAACGGTACATATTAAAGGTGGCAGACGTGGCAAGAAAAGAAAGGGTGGAGAGTGGAGATGGAGGCCCAGCCCATAAAAACAAAAGCGATACGACAAGGAAGAGTGAAACCGAGATGGATGGGGAGATGGACGCGAGGAGAAGGTCCATTAGCTGCATCATCTAAACAAGATGGGAGACCACTGCCAGGAGAGAAAGCAGTGATGACTCACAGGGCCAGCCAATTATGTCCGATCTATTATTGGGCCAATGGCTTTAACAACAGAATGCCTTTCCTCTCACACAGTCCATCACTCATTCCTCCAATTTAGCTCCGGGCCTCTGTCAGCACAGACTGTGGAACAAAAATGCAGCAGCGACGCAGCTTAAAGAATAACAGCAGGTCGAGTTTGAGCTTCCACAGTTTAGTTATGACCCTGTGCTTCTTACTCTGAGATCACAGATTAATTTAAATGTTATCAATCAGCGATTAGTGGCCGAAAGGACGGTGGAAAAGCTTTAGCTCATTGGTCAAAGGAATATTATTTATTTCTCCATCTCATGTGTTTTATAGGTTATTTGTCTGTGCAATACAACAAGTGCTAACTCACAAGCAGCCACACACAATATATATATATACACACAACAGATATTTGGTATAGTAACGCCTGCAAAGCCCTCTTTTAAACGTCAACGTCTTTTGAAGCCGATCTTGTCTTCCGATTCGACACACTTTGGCACTAAATCTCCTGAGCTGCACCTCATGAAAACCTCCTGCATGGTGTTTTAGAGCGCACTTGTGTTGTGCTGCCATCTATTTCCTCAGGGAGAAGATGGGCGAGCTGAGGACAAGGCCCTGCCAGGGCGCTGAAGGGGCAAGTGCAGCCGAGCGCTAAATCAAACGCTTGTTTTAGGCACTTTCTGTAGTACCAGTGTTCCGTCAAAGCCAGAGGGGAAGCAGACCGGCAACAACGTCACAGCAGAAATAACCTTTTGGACTGAGGGCGAATGATTCCTTCATCATGACTGAGAGGCTTTTTTTTTTTAATGGAGGTAAATCTCTCCTCTTACCAAATCTGATCTGGGAGGAAAAACAAAGTCATGATTTGAAAATGAGCCATTTGTTCAACATACCTCAGATATTAAGAACTTTCTTGACCTACATCTTACATAATTGTGTAAGAAGCCCACAATTACTGCTGTGGATAGTAACAATTTAGTGATAGAAGACGCTGTGGCATCATCTGTGGGAAAACACAGGCGTAAAACATGGCATGAGGGGATGGCTGAGTTACATTTAGCTGCTTCACTGCCAGGGTGCAGACATCATGGCTCACTGTCACGTCATCAACACTTTATTATTATAGGTCCTGCGGTTTTCCAAGTTAAAACGTATCACTTTGTACAACTGCAGCGACAAAGCCGTGCTTGTCGTGGTTTTCACAGGAGAAATCTTTGCATCGATACAGAAGTGTCTGAAGAGTTTCCAAGAGTAACATCAGCCAACATGGGATGAAATTAATGACTCAACGAAAGGCCCACAAACCATTTTTTTAAATCAACTTTTCCCAGGTCAGCACTGTTAACTACAATAATGCTGCTTTAAATCTCAAGCTTACACCCAAAACTCTCACTCCCTGCTCCCCTATTTGACAGCATAATAAATCCCAGCTCAGTATGAAGGGAGCCCCCACCTCATTAATCACTGTTTGGTATCCACCTGCTGGGTCGCATCCTTCACTATACCTGCCCAATGGCCACTCTGCAAAAGAAGGGCTGGCACGGAGAGGGGGCTGCAGCTCCCTCTGTGAAGACGCAAGCATCCCAACACTTTTTGACCTGAAGTGTTAAAATCAGAGCAGCTACCCGTTTCATCCTGAGTCACTGCTGCGCACGTGACACCGTTGATATCGGGTTTTTTTTTTAGCGCGAGCGCTGAGGATGGATGTGATTGGAGGAGAATCTTTTCTTGAATGGGAGCCTCGAAATAGACGAAATGCGATTCGTCTCCAATGTGGGGGTGATTGCTTTCAGAGAACGCAGCTTATTATTGTCAACAGGTGTCGAGCGTAATAAATAAATAAATAAAAACAACAAATATAATCAAATAAAACGGGAATGAACCGACACTTATTCGGGCTGCAGAGGAAGGGTTCGAGCTCTTTACTTTATATTACAAAAACAGTCACATTCTGCATGAGTTTTGTTGTCAGCGCAGTCCACAGTGGACCGTGGGGGGGCTCTGAGGCAAATCCACATCACATGCAGCGCATTGCCCGTGAAAAAAAAAAAAAAAAACCCACACAGATCCGGACGCATTCTTTTGTCAGCCATCGAGCATCAGTTCACAGAAAAAGGTGCGAAAGGTGTGTTCGAGGACCATGTCGCAGACGTTCATTTTACGCAACGCGTGTATCCACGCGTGGAAAGCGTTGCATCCATTCCTGCCCCATCATTATTATTATTATTATTATTATTATTATTATTCACCTATTCGCAGTGAGTCGATGTGGAGAATCACTTACACAGGATCAGTGGGTGTCGGATGACCGCCAGTTAAAATCTCTTTCACGTTATCCCAGATATTAATCAAATAAAAAAAATGAATAAATAAAAAGGCGCAGGAGGATGCGCCTCTGCAAACTTCCGCGACACCTGTCTGTCTCCGAGATACTTTTGGTTTGCAGCCTCAGCGAGTCGGATTGTTATCCCCCCCCACCCCCCTCCCAAACAAAAGCAGCAGACGC
>NW_027180558.1:0-88519 GCF_040956055.1 Brachionichthys hirsutus | reverse complement strand
CACCACGTGAGGATCTCCTGAAAGCAACAGCACACGCCCTTTGAGGATAAAGGTCACTGACAGTGCGTAAAACGCTCTGTAGTTCTCCTCACTCACATTTTGTGCGTTTCAAAAGAATTCTTCTCACTCAGCGAAGATCAGTTCATGATTAACAGCAGAGAGTCAGTAAACCTTCTGTAACTTCTAGGATTAAATGAGTAGTAATAAAATGTCACACGGACACAAGGGTTCAATTTCATCCACAAAGTTAAGCCCAAATAAATAAATACCACACATTAAAGAGGCACTTGTGATTTATTATTACATTTCCATATCGATGGAAGATTTTCAACCCAGACGTTAAAAAGAATCCCGTTATCCTGTTTCCTAGTCTATTTTATTTAAATATTCACCAGGTTCAATCTCATTGAACTTGATTCATGCCTGCTATTTCAGGACTGTGGTACCATTAAAGTGTTTTCTCAGCGTAAATAAGCACGGACCACGATGCCACACCAGATAATAAACTACACAGCTTTCAACATCATACAAAATAACAAAGAATGAACATCACTCTACCATTCCACAGACTTAATTCACAAAGGAATGTTATATTATCTCCATATTTAAAACTTGCAGGACAACAGAATATTCTGTACTTTGTTTTATACTTCCTGTATACTTTCCGCACCTCCTCCTCCAAATTCCTCTCCTCCCTTAATCGTGAATGACTTTCTCCTGAAACCGTTTTAAATTATATAAAATATATATTTGCAGTAGCATTGCGTGCGATAAAAATAGGCCAAATAAAATGTATTCTCTGGATACATGCCCTAAATAGACTTGTTTTTCCTCAGCGTGCAGTGAATTAACTGCTTTCAGTACAATGACAGCAGTCCTGAGATCACAGCAACTGTATATCATTTAGCAGTGACGCTCAGATGGGGGGGCTAATAAATCTGAGCTGAAAGCCTCCTTTAGAAAACGGGCCATCAATTAAATTTGCAAGAGATCCAATAAGTCACCCCTCCTCGCCATCTGGGGTCCAAACAGCTCTTTATGAAACCGAAGCACGTTTTAAACAGCGGAATAATCTCTTCGTCTCTAATTTTGCATGGAAAATACATTATTTTCAGTTCATAAAATCGGAACATCCTCCAAGCAAGATAAAGTGCTCTTAATGAACAATCACTTCAACATTGAAAAACATTCCTTTATAAAAAGGGAATCGCAACTCACATCCACTCGTCCATCCATCCACGTTCATTGTCAGACATTGCCTGTCTTTCCAAAAATCCACGCTGATCTCTGAATGAACATTTGCTTACAGATCAATAAGTTCAATCTGTAGCGATCCAGTATCCGTAGAGATCCAGTATCTGTCCACGTGTAGATCCCTTTGGTCTCCTGTGAAAATGGGATCAGATTTCTGACCAGACAGATTGCAAACAGGAGTCACCAGAATTCAGACACTGGACTGCTACCAAATCACGGAGTTTAATTTCCCCCCTGCATTTTGCTTAATTGTGATGTCAAGCCAACTGTCTCTTCCAAAAACGCCACAAATTATTGTTTCCGTTGTGCCAAGAACATTTTCCTTTCATTTCTATTTGCCTAAACATTTGCATGTTTATTCCCTATCGGTCGATTATTCTTCCACGTGTCCGTTTTTAATTTAAAAACAGAAGACTCAAACGGCATTATGAAGCGACCAAAAGCTATTCTTTTGCAGGTCTGCTCCATTCATTGTGAGAACATCAACATTATCCAGGTGTCTCCTTGTTTTGTGTTGTTTTATTTTTTTTAAATGAACTTATTTATGGCCTTGCGTCCATTTCACCTATTTACTTTTTAAAGAGCCTTAATCTTGTCCGGAACATTTCCATGACAGGAGCAGTTGAACTCTTTTCTTCTCCTCTAAGGCGTGTTCCAGATGCCCTCTTTTCTTCTATTGGCCGCTCATATTCAAATCACAGCAGCTGTGAAGTGCTTCGGTGAAGACGAAGGAGTGAGCAGACAAAGGGGGGGCAGTTTTTAAAGTAATGTGGGTGTGCACTTTGTGTTTGTAATCTGGCACACGTTTATAACAGAGAAACCCAAAGTTTTTCAGTCTTTGATGAGTGAGGGGGGGGGCTCAAAGCCTTTCAGGCCTTTTACTCTGAGTGTGAAAGTACAGGGAGAGTAGGCGGGGTGGCATGCGGCTGGAGCAGACAGCAGGTTGCCTGCCCACAGGCAGCGATGCTGCAGCGGGGGCCATCGTAGGGGAGGACACATGTCAGTCCGAGGCTGTCGTTACTTTCTTTGTTACTCTCCTCCTCTGCCTGTGTTTGTACACAGCATGCTGCCACATATGCTGACCCTGGTTTACAGCGCTGGCCGCACAGATACCGGGCTTCAGCAAGCCTCGGCTACCTGATGCAATTGTTTCTGATTATGTTTTGCTCATTTTTACCTTCATTCCAACGTGTCCAGAAGGGAATGATGAAAAACATGGAAAGAAAAGTTCATGATTTTCATCGACCTCTAGTGCACAAGCAGTCATCCGTTAGAAAAACCCAGGCTCAGGAATAAATCGTCCTTCTCTATGAGTTCTTTTGAGATAATTCAGTTCCAATTCAGGGACATCAAAGAAATATCTTTCTTATGCTTTTATTAACAGTAAGCTCATATCAAAGTCGTTGGTTGGATCCATTATCAGTGTCTTATAAATACTTCTGTGGAGGAATCCAAGCAAAATCCCTGCAGAGAGGTTCAAAAACAATTTTGTTATAATAATGCATGTTTGTTTTTGGGTGAGAGGTTTTGGGATCTCAGCTAGGTCTAAGGCTTTTAGTCATGGCGTGTACGTCCTGCTGGATATAAAGCTTTAATTTTTGAATACAGCTGTTGTATCTCAGAGTCGGTCGGAATAAAACTCCACACGCTCCATATTATATTTTCAGGGTTCCCAATTATGGATAATTAAATAGCAGGATTGGTAACAAACAGTGCTCTGGCACTGAGCTGCAAATTCCACTGAGGGACGTACAAGTGTCCCTTTATAGTACGCCGTCTTTTCAGAGGCCACTTTTTTTTTGTTATTACTCAGGGATATGTGTTTTTCTGTGCTCTCATGCCGACTGACTCGCTCCCCAGAGATGCAAGGCAGCCCCAGAGGGTGAGAAGATGGGACTCGTGGTATGCTGCCACTGCACACGCTTGTCACCGTGGATCGTCCTCACAGAGACGGCGCAGGGTAAAACGAGGGGAGGAGAGAACTCAAAGGGAACCCAATGCGCAGTTGGGTTTACAACCGGGCACGTATATTATAACCAATAATTTGTGGGCATGAAATCTACTAACATTTAAATGCGAGAGAGATAAATGTCATACTTTTTACCTTTGCTCCTAGATTTATGGGCTTTGATTTACCATCACAGCTGGGCCAGCACTCGTCGTGTGAGCATCAAGTGATTCCAGTAATCTGCACTGAATCAAAAAGTCATCTTTTCACCCAAAACAAAAAGAACATACTTCTTCTGGTGGTTCCCAGGAATGCAGTTTCAGGTTTTTCTTTCCATTTAAATGTTATAATTCTTCCATTTGAATCAAGGTTCTGAGGTATTTGGTTATCCAGGTCCCCAAACAGGCGGCCATTGACAGTGGTCTTGAACAGGAGTTGTGTTTGACTTGAAATTGAATGGGCTGTTTTTATGCCATTTTCAGGAAAAGCAGTGCTATTGGAAGAGATTATGCAGTGTGGAAGATTTTACTGAGGGGGAAAGAAATAACATGGGGGTTCATCAGCTGTGACAGACTGACCTAAACAAGGCAAAGGTGGGGATGGAGGTTCAGAGAAAGACAAAGGCAGTCTTGGATTCATTCTTTGTTGCCTTAGCAGAAACGGTGTGAGATCAGCACCATGTGGTCGGATGGAGAATGACCGCAGTCACTTCTTCCCTGAGGTGTTCCAGAGAGGTTCACACAGTTCATTGAAACTATTTTTTTTAAATAAATTTCTAGATTTTAGCTGTGTTCTGAATCTGACACAATAATGAGCAGAAACATTTAAACCAGGACGCAGCATGTCTTACAGTCATAGAGGACATGTCCTTGAAGGTTATGATAATAAAAATTACAAAAACACAAAATATGTTGAATTATAACACTGAAAACAAACTGAAGGGAAACGTAAGGCATAAACCAGAAATAAAGACAGACTAAACTAAAATTAATTAATTTAGCCAAAAGCCCAATAAAATGTATTCCTGATTTGCCTTTGAATATCAGCTCTTGCTGCTGCTCCCAGTCTTCTGCGAGGTTGTTCCACAGATCCTAAAGATAAAAAGCTGCTTCACCGTGCGTTTGTATTCTAAATCCAGGTATGACCAAAAGGCCACCACCAGAAAACCTGGCAGCTCTAGAAGGGTTATGGGATGAAAGCAAATCTAAATGATGATTCTGAACAAATTCAAGGATCTTAAAATAGTCTCTGAAGCAGACTGGCATCCAGAATCTTTTTTATCTGCTGAATCTTTTTTGTTTTTTGCCCCAGTGCTTTTGTTTCCACCATTAGTTTCTATCTCGAACAACGTAACCGCCACAAGGGGGCAGTAGCGCACACTCAGTGTGCTAGCTGCGTACATTTACAATTTAAAAGAGGCGAAGAAGACGTAGCCCTCCATTGAGTCCATTCTGGGACTAATTCACGTTAAACATTGTCACATGGACCGTCTGGCATCTGTTGGAAGTAAGTTTGGGCACTAAATGATGCTTAAATCTAGATGTCCCGATATCTCCCGTAGTTTTCTCATGCTAGCCGCAGTAGCGCGTCTCAAACTGGCGTTGGTTTTGTCGTGTTAGCATACACGTTAGCCGTGTTTACATCTCACTGAATGTGCCGCTGCAAGCAGCCCCTCATGCGGTCACTTTCTGATTGATGGTCGGGCATAGTCTTCCGTAATAGAGCCTAACCTTGGGTTGTTTTCGTTATAAACTGTTAGCATGGCTAGCCCAAAGGCTAGCGTTGCATGCTGTGGGGTTTGTTTACTATTTGCTGCAGCGAAAGACAAACGAGCCGGTAGATTAATGTCCGCAGTGAATAGACATTGAACACGATTTATCCGTTCCAGGCGATCCTTTCGATAAACCGCCATGCAGAGGCTGCTCGTCCCACCTCAGCGAGCCGTACATCAAATGTGCAGAATGTGGCCCCTCGCCCTTTCTGCTCTGCCTCCAGGTGAGCTCCACGTGGACCGGCACCGGCCGGTCTCTCTAAGCCTTCGTTTATCCTCAGACCGCGTTGGGATTCATTTCAACATTCCTTTCAGTGTTTCACCAGAGGATTTGAATACAAGAAGCACGAGAGTGACCACAAATATGAAATCATGGTAAGCCACGTAAAAGTGAGTCTCCAGTAGCCTCTGGAGCCGCTCGTTACCTCTCCTGTTCCTGCAGACATCGGACTTCCCTGTCCTTGAACCCGGATGGACGGCGCTGGAAGAAATGTCTCTGCTGGAGGCCGTCATGGACTGTGGTTTCGGGAACTGGTGAGAGCTTTTTCACTGTCTTCCTTGCTGCCACATCTGTCCTGTGTCTCTCTGGTTGGCTCAAAAAGGAAGGGAAATAAAAATTAAAATAAACCCTGGTGAGGCTAATACTCTATGTATGGATAAAACCGTAACCCAAAATCAAAGCTATCGATTCTTGACTGGTAGAATTTGAATTTCAGATTTACCTGCTGTATGTCGACTCTTGAATATAACTAGAATTTGACAGTCATGCAGGGTGGGGGTCTCGATCTTACCGCCAAATGTAATCAGGATCGGATCCAGAATGAGGTCAGGAAAAAAATATTACATTTTAACATTGAAACTCAAAAATCTGTTAAATACACACAAACTCCGATTCACTTTTACTTTTCATGGTTGGTGTATAAAGATACCAAGAACAATTTATACCCTTTTGATGATGATCCAGATCACCATGTGGACGGTGTGAATCTAATTATGAGGGGAATGAGCTGCTTGGTGGAGGTCTGCTCGCTCTGAGTGCTTTTCTGGTTTACATGTACCGTAATGTTAAAATATTTGTCTTGTACAACAAACTTAACTTTATTTGTGTGATTCTCCAATTCCAGGCAGGATGTGGCATATCAGATGCGCACTAAAACCAAAGAGGAATGTGAGAGCCATTATATGAAGAACTTCATCAACAACCCGCTCTTCTCCTCCACCTTGCTCAGCCTGGGAAAAACAAAAGACTCTCACATTGCTGAGGGCGCTGTTCCTTTCAAACGTCGGTACCCCCTTTTTCCTGTCGTCATTGTTGTGTTTGTTATTCTGTGCTCTCATGTTTAGGATGGACAGCATTTGATATTAGGTGTTTTTTTTTTGGGGGGGGGGGGGGGTTGCCACAGTTAAGCAGCATTCATATTAAGATCTGTGATGATTCTAGAACTGTATAGAACCAAGAAGTAAGAGTTTCATTTTACACGAAACTGAAGATGGCATTTGATCGCTCAGGAACTTGTATCGGTCTCCGTCTGTTGCAGCGTTTCACGAACGTTTCGGTCGTGTTGCTGCAGCAGTTGAGTCGACCAACGGCTGCAGGAACATGACCGAAATGAGGTACTCATTATATTTAATTATTACATTTTGCAATTCTCAAGATTGTAAGTAATTAAAAAAGAGATTTTTTTTTCTTTCAGGCACAATGCAGATGAACACCGTTGTACACTCGGTGTGAAAGTGCTGTGTGCTTTTGTAATTCCACAGCCACTGAGGACCCTCCTCGGCCCACTTTTGACTCTGTGCTGTCCCGGGATATGGCAGGATACATGCCTGCCAGAGCAGACTTCATGGAGGTCAGGGGACATTTTAGTCCTTTATTTGTGTCCACATGTAGAAAAGCACGTACATGATTCACAGTTCTGTGCTGAAGCGGTGACTCATGCTCTTTTTGTGTACTCAAAGCGAGTGACTCGTTCTGTTGTTGGGTTTTACTAAACACGCTGACCTGTTATTGATCTGCTTCACGCTAAAAATCCACTCACATTGTCCCTTTAGGAGTTTGACAACTACGCAGAATGGGATTTGAAAGACATCGACTTTGTGGATGACGACTCCGACATCCTCCGTGGTGAGACTTAATCAGCTGATAGAATGTGATGTTTGGAAGCAGCGTTTATTTGACAATAAGCTAATGGTGTCGTGTAATTTGTTCTGTTTCAGCACTCAAGCTTTCAGTTGTTGATATTTATCATTCAAGATTAAAGGAGAGACAAAGGAGGAAAAAGTAGGTCCTTCGTTTATTAGAGGTGTTTTTATCCAGTGCGATGTAATGACCATTGTCTGCCAGTAGATGGCGGTGTAAGGTTCTGTGATGTCATTAAACGTCTCATTTTAAACTGCATGCTTGTAAAATTGGTGATTTCTTGATGCTAATGCATTTTCTCTTCTAAATATTAACTAATAATTGTCGGTAGCTTTTAAAACACACGGGTCCTGTAAGACTGGTATTGTTTGAAACTCACTGGCATGCTTATAATTTCATGTACTTTATATTGAAGATGGATGAACACATTATCTTTTCTCCCAGAAGACACAAACATGTAGAATATATAAAATATGTATGTTTTGATTTGACAGATAAAATGTCTCTGGCCATACGACTCTAAAGTAAGAAGAGATTTCAAGCTGAAATTGCACCATTAGTGACTTAATAGGATATTGACATTTGAAAAGATTTGATGAGAAAAATTTAGCAGTGTAATACTCATCTAATCGCTTGCTCTTTTAGTCTGAGGATTTGCCTCTTTTTCTTAATGTCGTGGTGAGTTAATTAGTTTTCACGCAGCCTTCAAATAAATCCTTCCTCTGAGGTTGTTTTTCGCTGGGCCCATTTCTGATGGTGTTTTTTTCTGTTTTGTGCTACACATTCAGAATCTGTCAATTTATATTCAAGGAAATTGTGTATTTTTTTCACTCTCTGCCGTCCTGTTGGCTTTATTCTGTAAGATAATGAATTTGTATTTGTTTCCCTTCTTTCTTTTGACAGAGCTTTGTTAGTTTGCGTTCGAGATACGCTCCCCCACCGCTATCCTCTCGTATTTAGACAGTCACTGCTGTAATGCAGTTTGTCAGAGAGGCTTCCAGGGTGGCGACGCAAACCCTGAACTCCAGCCCTCACAGGAAGCCAGCCTTCCACCCAATCGCACTTTAGTCTCAGATTTCAAATTCCATCCAACTGCTGCGTAGAAGAGACATGTCTGTAGCCCGGATAATTATACGTGTGACTGTCTCTCTTTCTGTTAGGGTTATCCGAGACCATGGGCTGATCAACCTGAGGAAATTCCAGAGTAAGTGCTCACATGAAAGTAACACGAGCTCTGCTGCTAATGTATCCATAGCAGCTCGGGGAGGCATTTAATGTCGGCCCGCCAGAACCCTGTGCAGCGTTTCTATGGATACACGCCAACAATGGGCTTCATAACCAGCGTTGACCTCTCTGACCTCTCGGGATAGCAGCAGCGTGGCGACTGACGGAGCTCGTGGTTACGCCCAGCGTTGGAAATATCTGCACGGCGTCGCTGCTCCTGTAATAACTAGCGTTTAGCGGTTCGGCCTCGGCCGCCGGACTTCAGGGAACTCGGTGACGTCATTCGCTGCATCTGTTGAGGCTTCGCATTCGAGCGCAGACGGAAGCTGAGCTGCTGCAATGAATGGATTTTCCTGTTTGATCCTCCCCCCCCCCCCCCCCAGCCCGTCGTCGTAGATCCGCGTGTTGCACGTTCTAGTTCATTTGCTTGCCTCCAGTTCGCCCTCTTCCCTTTTCCCCTCCACTCCCTTATCGCCCCAGTCTCTCAAGACAAAATAGAACTCAGTAGCTGCAGACTGGTTGTCATGGAGACTGTCAAAGATTGTGTTTCTCGTATGTGTGTGTGTGTGTGTGTCACGTGCAGTAATGGAGGCAGTATTCCAGCCCTGGAGGCTCACAGTATCATGTCTGTGACTGCCGGAGGCAGGACGGCCACCTTGAAATGATTCTCGGTGGCCTTTGTTGTTGTTGTGTTTGTGTGCAGCCATAGAGAAGTCCAGTGTTGATGTCTCCCTGGAGACGTGGACAACGTGTGTGTGTGTGTCCACTGCCTTGCTCAGAGTATGACCTCGCGTGTCGAGCCAAACTGCTAGTGAGCGCTCACTTTCAGGCGCCCGCGGTCGGAGCGGGGTGGCGGTGAACACACACACATCATTCGGTGGAAGGTGGGGGTTGAATAATTTTATCCTGACTCCAATTATTAAAGAATAAAAAATAAACAACAGGAAGATTTTAATGCAAGTTTGTGTTTAACAAGAAGGCTGCAGTTTGCACAGGAAAACATAGAAATGTGTGAATATAGGAATTTAATTTTGAACTTAACGTCACAAAAGGGTAAAAAGAGGTTTGAACCGGGGCACGACATCGAAATAAGAAATACGTCTGCAGTTCTGGAACCGCTAAAGATCAAACTGTTGATGCGTCTCAGGAGACGCCGTTTTCTTTCGTATCGCTCTGTATTCTATTTGGTGAGAGGCTCCGCCCACTCACGCCTCTCCTCTCTTCCTTCCAGTGCTGGAGCGATGCTACCCAAAGGAGGTGCAGGAGCTCTATGATGCCATGAGGCGATTTGCCAGAGTGATCGGACCGATTGAACACGACAAATTCATTGAAAGCCACGCACGTTAGTGTGATAACTAAATGAATCTGAGCTGTTCACTAAGCTGCTGCTCTGTGTGGACCGACGTGTTCAGACGTGCACAGACGTGCACAGATTTACCGCTTTGTGTCTTTGCCCCAGTGGAGTTTGAGCTGAGGAGGGAGATCCGCCGGCTGCAGGAATACAGAGGAGCAGGGATCACGTCTTTCTGCAGTGAGTCTAGTCTGACCTTTCCACCGTTGCAGAACATGACTGACTGTTCATCACATTTCTTGTGGCGACACAGCAGATCAGCTTTTGGGATTATAATGCTTAGGCTAGCTTGACGCATCGCTCACAGTAGAAATGCGCACTGGGTATTTTTATTCTACT
This sequence comes from Brachionichthys hirsutus, assembly GCF_040956055.1. Classification (NCBI taxonomy): domain Eukaryota; kingdom Metazoa; phylum Chordata; class Actinopteri; order Lophiiformes; family Brachionichthyidae; genus Brachionichthys; species Brachionichthys hirsutus. Next base: position 78,492 of record NW_027180558.1, on the reverse strand, counting down.
GCTCCTGGAACAGTATCAGATTTAATGAATGACCCGAAGTCCACGACGTCATGAATCTGCTTGCCCTCCCCACATTCAGCGTCTTTACTCCTGACTCGGTCCACGTGCCCCTTTCTGCTGATGTCCTCTTCTGTTTTTGTTCAAACGCTCTCAGGCGCCAAGGTGTACGAGCGGGCGAACCGCATGCGGGAGGACGAGAGGAGGAAGCGGACCATGCTGTGTGACGTGCTGCAGTACATCCAGGACGGCAGGGCCTGCCAGCAGTGGCTCACGAAACAAGCTGCGCTGTGAGACTTCTAACTTCCTGCTTGTTACCCAGGCCTAACGGAGGGGGCTCCCTGGAGACGCTGACCTCTTTCATCTCTCCGCACCAGGCATCCTGAGATGAATAAAGCAGGCGCTTACATTTCTGTGCAATCCACTTCAACCTCTTTGCTATTTTTAGTCTCTTTATTTTTTGCTGCTGCTCGTGTTTTTTCTTCCAAGGTTGTTTTTTTTTTTCTTCTTTGAGCGGAATTCAAGTTCTTCTAATTATTCTCCCTTTAAAAAGTCTTTAATGCGGTGATTCATCTCTTTTGGATGGAAATCGCAGAGCGGAATAACGAATAAAGCTTAGTGTGAGTGTGTGTGTGTGTGTGTGTGTGTGTGTCACACGCTAGATGTGGATGCTAAGCCGTTTGTGTCTGTTTCCAGAGATGCCGGCATCACTCCAGCTGTAACGACCATCATGGTGTCGGGTAGGAGGCTTCTTTCTACCTTTCCCTCCTCTCTGTTGTGTCCGTCTGGCCCAAGGCTCGGCCACATGAATTCACACGCTCCGTAAATACTCTGTAAAGCAGGCCCGACGTGTTTATTGAACTCGCTGCTTTTCTTCCACGCTCTCATAGCCGTATTCACACGATTTATGTATTTCTTTCTGCGTCTCCTCTACGTGTGTGTCGTCGGCCTGCTGTTGCTGTTGGGCTGCACGCCGCTTGAACTGCTGTTGAATTCCTTTCCCACAGCTACAGGTAGGCGGAGCGCTCCTCCTCTCAATCTGACGGGCCTCCCGGGGACGGAGAAGCTCAACGAGCGTGAGAAAGAGGTACGGATTTCTGTGATGTCACCGAAGGGTCATTCAGAAATGGGAAGCGCTTTTAAAGAAGCCGGTTGTCCGGAGTTGTGTTAAGGCCTACGACGTGTTTCCCCGTGCCTCACTGACCCCCGGTGTCGTCTCCGTGCTTGCAGCTGTGCCAGGTGGTGCGGCTGGTGCCGGGGGCCTACCTGGAATACAAGCAGGCCCTGTTGAACGAGTGCAGGCGGCAGGGAGGGCTGCGGCTCGCACAGGCCAGAGCGCTGATCAAGATCGACGTCAACAAGACGCGCAAAATCTACGACTTCCTCATCAAAGAGGGCCACATCACGAAAGCTTAGGATCGGCCGAAGGAGCTTGGATTGGAAGCCTGACTCTCTGAGCCCTTTTCTGTCGTTGCTGCTGCTTGTTATTTTGTACTCTAGACTAGATGTAAATGTGATGGATATATTTATTTATTCTGTCATTAAATGTTTCTGAAACTGTGTGCTAGATTTAACCCTATTCTAAAGACAATGTGGTTACAGGTGTCTGGTCAGCGTTTGCTGACATGACTCAGCATTTACACACACACACACACGAGGGTTGAGGAGGGCCGCCTTGGAGTCGGTGCTGAAGAGGGAAATCTAATCTGTGGAATCTTTATTAAATTAAAGGTTAATCGTCATGACAAAATCATCTTTGTTTCAAAAATCTCACCTTTAAAAATTATGGAGAAATCACAAGTGTGGAATTCAGTGCTTTTGATACATTATTTCATGCCAGCTTTAAATCCCAACCTCACACATAATTGTTTCTCTCCACTTGGATGGTCACTGCGTCAGAGGAGGATATAATTCAGTCCCTCGCTTATCCTGAATGTGTGACAGAGATCAGGCCTTGCCTTGTCCTCAGTGTGATGAATAGAGCAGGAAGGAGCCCGGCAGCCTCGGAGCGGTAGTCTCATCAGCCTCGGGTAAAAGCCTTATTCGAGTGGATCCAGCACACAGAACGCCGGACGGGGTCTGAAAGGAGCTTCTGAAATCCAGGGATTCAAAACGACGTGAGAGTCACCTCTGTGTCTGACGACATCAGGATTTCACAGGAAATGGTTTCTTCATGTCGCACATGTGCCTCCAATCATCGTCTGCAAACTAGTCTTTGATGCTTTGGATGCAGGTGGTGTCACTCGGTGTTCTGCTGAATAAAAGTGGCGAGTTTATCCTGATTTAGAGTCACGGGACTCAGAACAAGCGCCACGCTGAATGAGAAGTCTTTTGTATCACCCACACAGTTTTTTTAAGGAGTGTCAACCTCTGCAGGATGAGTAGATCAGGTTCCTGGTGACATTACATGTTTGGTGTTGCTGCCTTCGGGGTCATCGTGAGACCACAAGGAAGAGAAAGTCCGTCTCAATCACGTTTACATTTACGGGAATCTGAACGTCAATCAATTCCACAAACAACGCGTGTGAAATCACAGTAGATTGATCACATCCAGATGTGACAGTTGTGCTGCAGAGACCCAGTTAGTGGTGAAATGGCCTCGACAGCTTTATATCTTTCTCCAAGGATGTGTGTGTGTGTGTCTTTGTGTGTCACCTTGTTTCTCTTCTGTCTTAATGGGTGTGTGAGTTAAGACAACATTAGCAGATGACAGAATGAGTCTCACAAAGGCTGGGATTCAGCTGTGCTCAGAATTCTGTGAGTGTTTCTTCAGTTTTGAATAAATGGCCAGCAGTGTCCTCAGCAGAAGGCTCACGCCATCACGCCTCCTCCTCCCGCTGCTTCCCACGAAGAGGGAAAGATAGAATCTCCGCTAAGATATGAGATCATTCTCTGCCAATTAAATCTTATTTGCACGGTTAAAACAGACGTGGCAAAAAAATGGGCTGCTGTGTTTTTGGAGACAATCCTCTTGGGAAAAATCAGTCCTGGTTTAATAGCTTCTCGTTGATTTTAACTTAATTAACTTTTAACTTAACTCAGGGACGAGGGAAATGATGCACGTCTCTGTGTTGTTGTAACCCTGTTTGAAAGGACAATCACACACACACACACACTGCTTTAGCCATTGTTGGTCTCTAGTGATTAGCACAGAGATGAACCCATCAACACAAAAGGTAACCTTGGCAACCAGGTCTGTGGCATACTGAAGGAGCGGAGGTGGAGAGGAGGGGCAGCTCTGAGCAGATGCACACACACACACACACACGCACACACACACTCGCCCTGCTGCTCGTCCTCATTTTCTCTGGGCAGGAGAGTCGTGACTAACCGTGATGCCACCCCCCCCCCCCCCCCCCCCCCCCCCCGCCGCCCACCCCTCATCTGTGTACTCCCTCCCATGGACCAAGCAGCAAGTCGCAGCATTCAGTTCAGCTGTTTAGCAGGTTGTGTGTCTGACGTTTACACAGCTCAGGTGTGTTTGCTGTCCTGATCAGAGCGACGGGGCGCTCCATGCTGCTGAGTCCATGCCTCCTTCCAGCCATCACTGGCGTGATGCTGACACCTGTGGGCATCAGCATCCCATCCACCCCACCCCCCCTGCATCCCCATGTTCATAATACGAAGCGTCACGGTTTACTGAGCCTCTGTGGATGACGATGAGAAAAGGGTTTTACGCTCAAATCGCCGTGGCCCCCCCTGCACAGTCAAGCCCGTCCGTTATCGTGTGTTACCGGCGTTCAGGGTAATCAATGTCACCGGCCGCTCCTCCAGCGCCCCCAGAACGCTGCTGCAGGGGCGATGGTGCCATATTAAACAGGAGCGTCTACCCAGAATGCCTCTGACTCATCTGACATTTCAGCGTGAACCCCAGCCAGCCTCTCCAGCCTGCAGCCCCCCCCACCCCTCCCTGTCTCAATCCATCTGTCTCTGACTTTGCACTGTTCTAATTCAAGGTTGCACCCTATGAAGCATCTATCAGCTCATTCTGACTTCTCACACTTTACATTCACACACATCTCGGTCTCTTGAAACATTCACTATAGGGGACACTCAGTCAGGATGACCCCCCCCCCCCATCTCACCACCGTACTGAAAAACAATACCAATGCCTCCATTGTTCCCTCGTGGTGCAGAATCAGTCCCCTCTGCAGCAGGATTTATGAGCCTGTTTCTGCTGCTGTTTGTTTCTCGTTGATTGGAATGTAATTAGGAGTGACTCATAGCAGGGGCCACGGGCTTATGGGTAGTGTAGTATCTCCCCCAGGAGCCCCCGAATTAGGATTGACCTATAGGAAGGCATGTCTAATAATGATTTTGTACGCGGATGTATTCAGTAAGGGCAGCAGCAGCGGAGTTAGGTCCGCATTGATGGTCAAACCGCCGCTCCTCTCAGCGAGGACATCAAGCTGCTTCCTGCAGGGCAAATAACAGATCTAAAAAAACAGACGCTATATTAGTTTTCCATAAATCTCTGTAACCCATATCAGGGAAGCATTTAAATGAGGCTGAATGTGCCCATTCGTGTGTGTGTGTGTGCAGGTGTGTGTGCACTTGTGTACTCAAAATTAGATTTCAAATCAGGAGCTCGCTGAAATGGAAGCACATTGTCCAAACCAACTTTTCATGGTTGGTGTATAAAGATACCAAGAACAACTTAGAACCTTTTGATGATGATCCAGATCACCGTGTGGACGGTATGAATCCAATTATGAGTGGAATGAGCTGCTTGGTGGAGGTCTGCGCTCTCTGGGTGCTTATTATTCGTATACCAGGTGCATGGATGATGAGGCGGTGCTGCAGGTTGTACACAGACGTCTGTATTTGCCCATTTTGTTAACATGCCTGATTGGTTATTGATATTGGGCAATCATCATGATTTTGGTATTATTTTCAAAAATAATCGTGTTTCTCAGGGGTCAGAAATTCCCAAATTGGGATGCCAAAATAAATATTATTTGTGCCAGCAAAGAAACATTATTCAGCTTCGTTTCAGAATTGATTTGCTCCAGCCGTCAGAGAAGGAATTAAAAAGGATTCTAAAACAAGAAGAGATAAAAATAAAATCAGTGAATACCAAGCGAAGCTTCAGACTCGTCGTGTTGCGCTTGCAAAATATGAACTTGCGTCCTCCAATAGAAAAGCCTGGCCTCTCCTGCGTCACGGCGCTCCTCCCGCCTCCCCCCACCCCGAGCGGCACCGATCTCTCCTGATACGCGCTCCTCCTGGCGGATGCTCCCGGTGACTGTCCCGTGATGTCCCGCTGAGCTCCGGTTCGGCTCTCGGCGTCCCTCTGACCGTCTGTGTGGAGCCAGAGCGCCGTGAAATCCTCCGTCTCCCACCGGTGAGTTGAGTTTCTTCATGTGATGGACGCAGCTGATCCTGATAATATCAATTGAAGCAAAGCGCCGCTGTATTTAAACATGCATATTATGGGCTGTTCGGTTTTATTCTGATCAGCTTGGTGCTGTAAGGCGGGCGGAAATGATCGCACTTTTATTATCCAATAAAAGACTCAGCGCGCACTGTGACGAGCATCGGGCTCTTCCCTCCGGACACCTGAACTTCACGCACGCAGCCACATCTCCCTGTCACGCGCACGAGGACGAGTGCGCGGCGCGTACGCCGAAATCAGTCCCCATCCAAGGCGCGGTCATAAATGATGAAAGTTTACAGTTCCAAACAGTGGAGACTGCGTTTTGTTGTTGTTGTTGTTGTTGTTTTGCTTTCCAAAACAATCAAACTTAAATATTTAAATTAATTTTTTTGATTTTTCATTTAGCGCAAATTAATGCTTTGTCATCCCGTGATTCATCTCAGTCCACAGTAAATCTTAAATCTTAAAAATCGTAAATATTTATTCTTTTTCATTATGCATGCAAATACACGCAGTACAAACACACAACGGAATCAAATGTACCCCCCCGTGTACATATACCATAGTAAATAATGGGTATAATTGTTGAATAAGGTAACGGTTGTCAGTAGTTAATGAAAAGATGTCCATTAGACTTTGTCAGGTTTAAGAGATTCTTTTTTTCCTTCATGTTTTGCTTAAACAAGGCCCTCGTGTAACTTTGCAGATGAATCTTCAAATGCAGCCTATAATCATTCAGCTCTATTTCACATTCGCTACTTGCAGCTGCAATGCGGTTAATGAATCCGTCTCGTGATACTTTTTGACTCTCGATGTTTAAAGTAGAGCCACTTCATTTATCTGCTGTCCTGAAATCCAAATCCAAATCCCTGCAGCAACAGGTTTCTGTGTGCACGTCTGGACGAACGGAAACAGGAATGATTCGTATGGTTAGAATCAGGACGTGAAACTCGCCATCAGGCGGTTCATGCAGGAGGCGAGCCATTGTGGACTGAGGGAGCGGCGCCCGTGTTGCTGCTGTAACTGAAGCTGATCAGAGATCAGTTTCCCTCCCTCCAGGAATCTGATGTTTACCAAGTCCAAATACCAGTTCAGATTCTGATGCTTGTCAGGTGTCGCCGCTCCAGGTTTCCTGCGGGTCACGTTCCCGATTTGTGTGAGCAGAGGTGGAATTGGACCCCCCTGAGGAATCTCCCTGCTGAGAAATGTGCATAAGGAGATTTGTGAGGCGGGGCCACCTGTTGACATGATTAAGAGCAGAAGAGGAAGTAGACAGCAGGTTGGTCTGATATGCCTCAGACCAACGCCCCACTGGCCTTTCTCAGCGTCGAGATTTTTATTCTAACATTACATTTGATTGACAGCAGACTCCAGTGTCCCTGTTGTCACACATTTACAGTACATTTCTACGTGGTGGGAGCCTCTGCAGCCTCACTCCTGCCCTGCCCTGCCCTGCCCTAAATAACCACGTGGATGGAGCAAATCTCAGAAAAGCCTGGCGCTGCGGTGCATCAGCACTTTGCAGAGGGCAAGGGATTATTTGGTGCTTTTATCTTCCTCATCTCTCCATCTATGTGGCTGCTTCCGTCTCTGCTACGCACTGAGACAGATCTTATTTTCAGTTTCAGCGAGACAGTCGTTCGTTGTAGACGTCCACCAAATATCATCCCAGAGTTAGTTTTTTTCCATAAGTAATTCAGACAAGTCTGTTGTTTCTCCCACTGGCTGTAAAAACAACCAAGCTGGGGGGGGTATTTAAACATAGAACATAATGATCAATCAAGGAAGCAGAGAATTTCTGTTCTTACTGGATACTTTCGTTTTTAATTTTAGCCATAAATTTGGCAATGAGACAATTATAACTGAGGGTTCCACCTGTTTGTTGGCCGGCGGTGGCGTAATGATTAGTGCTGTGGCCTCACAGCAAGAAGGTTCCGGGTTCTAATCCTATCTGTGCAGAGTTTGTGCGTTCTTCCCGTGTCTGTGTGGGTTCTCTCTGGGTTCTCCGGTTTGCTCCACCTCCAAAAACATGCAACTTAAGTCGATTGGCTGCCCCAAATGTCCGTAGTGTGTGCGTGTGCGTGTGCGCGGCCCCTCGATGCCCTGGCGATGCATTCGGGGTGTGCCCCGCCTTTCGCCCACAGCTAGCTGGGATAGACTGCAGAAAACTCGTGACCAGAAAAGCGGCTGTAAATGAGAAAATGGATTTCAAGCTGTGGCTGTCAACCATTTGTCTTCCTAAAAAGTATAGAGCAACTTCTGCTTTTGACCATTTGATGCAGTAAATAGTATTTTTTTTTTATCTTGGTATGACATCACGAAGCTTTGAATATCTGGAACGATGCCTGATATTCAGTAGCAGATTTTTCTTTTTCTGGTTCCTGTCATGTGAAATGAAACGCACCCTCCTGTTTGCCCAGAGGGCAGGAACCAGTTTGTGGCTGGTTCACGACGCCCCCGCGGACAGGAACCAGTTTGTGGTTGGTTCACGACGCCCCCGCCACAGTTTCATTGTGTTGTCAGTTGTGTCGACGTGTTTTACGCTTTGCCTTCCCAATTACGTTTTTGATGACGATGTGAATAAGAGCCTGTCTGCTCTCGGTCTGGGTCGTTGGCAGCAGGTAGCATTTTATTCCTGCAGGTTGAAAGCAGCCATGAAATGACCTGGCAGACAGGCTGGTGCACACGGTGTGGAGGAAGCTGAGGGCTCTCTGCTGTTCACACAGTCGCTTTCCATCACAAGAAACGCAGGCAGAAATGTCACATGGCAGCGCTCTTAGCTTTTATCTCTCCATGTTTGTGTTTGCAGCTCATAAACCCAATATCATTTTGGACAGTCTTTTTTTTTTTTTTAAAGAAAGTGTCATAGTTTGAGCACATATGATGTGATATAGAACATGATTACTGTATTTTCCATCCTGCTGTTTGGTGCAATCCAGATCGACATTAACAGCTGAGAGATGTAATCTGTGCATGAGGGGCCATGGATGGAGGAACGTGAGATGAGGTGAGGGGATGTCTCCAGGGTGTCCAGTTCAACCCGCATGCAGAGAAGCACACCGTCCAGAGAGACGGGCCTGAGAGAGGTGGCACTTCTTATATCCGTAGATATATATATACCCCGAGACACACTGTGATGTGCATGTGAAGAGACGGATCAGTGGCAGAGCCCCGTGGAATTCGTCCGCTGCTGATATTTCAATGGTTCGACTGTCTGGTGTTTTTAAAAATGTAAGACTCAGATTTACGATTTTTCTTTTTTGTCTGAGAGAAAAGTCATCCACAAAAGGACCGGAGTAGTTGTGGAGGAAAAATGTTTCCTTTAAATCCTAGGTGAAATCTTTCTGTGTGTTCCAGGGCCTGATTGGCTGGGCCTGTTGCGCTACGATGAGCGCCTGAAGATTTAGCTCCTTTTCAGCGAACGCCCCACCTCGTCTCTCCATGGGTTCCCGCAGCCAAGGCTTCTTCCACCACCACCATCGCAGCTCGATGGTTCCTACCGCAGTGCCGAGGCTGCTGCCTGACAACGGCAGCTTGCTGGGGGGCATCGCTCAAATAACTCCCAACCTCTTCCTCAGCAGGGGCAACGTGGCGTCCAACCGCAGCTTGCTGTTGTCCAAAGGCATCACCTGTGTGGTCAATGCCACCATCGAGCTGCCCAACTTCAACTGGCCGCACATGGAGTACGTGAAGGTCCCTCTGGCGGACATGCCCCACTCCCCTATCTCCTTGTACTTCGACAGCGTGGCCGATAAGATCCACAGCGTGGGACGGAAGCGAGGGGCGGTGCTGGTGCACTGCGCGGCGGGCGTGAGCCGCTCTGCTTCTCTTTGTCTGGCGTACCTCATGAAGTATCACCGTGTGCCTCTGGCTGAGGCTCATGCCTGGGTTAAGGCCCGCCGGCCCGTCATCAGGCCCAACGGCGGCTTCTGGCGCCAGCTCATCGAGTACGAGAGGAAGCTGTTTGGTAGGAATTCAGTCAAGATGGTGCAGACGCCTTACGGGGTCATACCTGATGTTTACGAGAGGGACCGCCGGAGCCTGGCTCCTTACTGGGGCCTTTGAGAGAGGCCGCGCCATCCGTCCACAGCGAGGGAGGAAAGATGAGCCCCCTTGGCCTCCTGGACTGCAGGTTCAGGACCGGTGAAGTGAGACCTGCGTGAGTGTACATCCGTGTGAAGTTTATTCAACGTATACTTGGACCGAGGGAGTCAAACCAATCGCTGGTTATCGGTGGCGCTGCTTTTCGTCCAACCAATTTCCTCCGTTTAATTGTGAAGCAGGAACATTGCAACTCAAAGAACTCGCAGGAGCGCTCAAAGAGTGATTTGGACTACAGCGATGTCAGATTCCAAAACGAGATGGAGCTTCCAGAGTGCGGAATGGGTGCCATCTATCTCCTGGTATCCTGCTCCAGGGGAGGACCGGAGCCGGGGGGGGGGGCGAACTATGATTCTGCCGTTCAGACACCGATGTGAGCGTGGCGTGGCGTGGCGTGGCGTGGCGTGATGTGGCATGGCGTGGCGTGGCGTGGCGTGGCGTGGCGTGGCGTGATGTGGCATGGCGTGGCGTGGCGTGGCGTGGCGTGGCGTGATGTGGTAGTATTGTGCCTGTTTTACAGTAGTCCTTTGTGTGAAGGGCAGCAGCATGCTCTCAGTTTATGGTAGCATTTAAGATAAGTGTACAGTATATAAAAACATATATATCAATAAAATATTTTATTGAGTGTGCAAAAATATTGATGACAGTTTAACTTAAAATTTAATGATGTTAGTTTGTCATTTTGTTTAAGGGGGAAAATCTAGATGTAAGCTAAAAGTCGAGGTTTAGGGAACGTTCCGGTGCAGCGCAGGGTCGACTGCTCCCTCCCGTGACCACACTATGTTATCGTAGTGCTTTTGGATGCTGTATTAAAAATGTCTGCCACCTTATGGGAACTGGGAACTCTGTCATTGATACTTGAGAGAATATTTTCCATCCTTTCTTATTTGCTTTGTCTTCATATTTGACTGAAACCGTCAAAAGTACAAGCGCAGACGTTTCCGTTTGTGAATCAGGCCACTTTGCTGCATATTCTGTCCACTGAATATCGCAATAAACGCCATCAAGAAAACGTAACGCAGCAAACGATGCAGAGAATATTTGGTTTTTTTTTGGTGTGTCTTTGAAAGGCGCTCAGTGGAGTTTTCTTAAATAAAAAGATATTTGCATTGCATGTTATCCCCATAAATTAATTAATTTCATTCATATAAAATACACACACATTAATTCTGAATCCTGTGTTGTTTAGATCCATGTTTACATGCAGTCAGGCTTTTTTTGCTTTCTTGCTGTTATTTTGGCCGACAGGTCTGCAAACAAGTGTGAAAGCTTTGGTTGATGTATCATGTTGATTGTGTGCAAAATGTCCAAACTTTAATCAATTTTTTGAAAACTGTAGAAAAGGCACACAAATAGAAGCCGGCAAATTCTGACTCAATGGAACCTGCTGCTGTTCTGCACCTCCTTCTCGGGTGGTGCATTTCAGCGCATGTGGACATTAATCAGAACGTGCGATCAGCATCCTAAATTTGTCACTTCTTGGCTGCCATACAACAACAACAACAATGATTTTTCTGTTTACAGAGCTCTGTTTGTAGAACAGGAGCCAGATGATGCAATACTATGTGAAGTGGTCTCAGTGCCGGTAGCATTCAAATTGATGTCTTATATACATATTAAGATATTTATAATACATTTTAATAGCAAATATTATCATTGATAATCACAACGGCTATATCAGGTCTTATAGAGCCGCCCATCCTGTGATGCAGTGCTGCTGAATTTGGTCATTTAGAGTTGGCGTTTTAAAACTCCCGGAAGTTAGAATGAATTAAAGCTCAAGAGTGAATAATGATCAGCAATACAAAGATGCATACTCTGTACTGCCCCAAGAAAGTCACATTAAAATAATGAAATTCATGCTTGTGTGTATATTTAAAGATTAATTCAGTGCTGACTCAACCATGCCGTGAGTTTATAGGAATGGGAATGCTTTTCCTGTTCTTTGCTGCCATACATGGCTGAGATGATTTTACATGAATGGGATGCAGGACAGCCTCCTCCCAAATTCTGCTTCTGCGCAACCGTTTTCCTCAAGACTAGTCTTCAGATGGCAAAGAAACGTTTGTCGTTGATTTTTTTGTCGTCGGGGCTGCAGAGCAGCAGGCAGATATCGACGAGTACGATCCGTCTGGTGGCCTCACTGCTCCTCCACGATTGTCCAGAGAGAAAAGGCCGTCTGATGACAGGCTGGCATCGGCGGAAATGCAAGTGCTTCAAGCAAATGCATCCTTCACCAGAAATACACCGTCATCATCATCATCCGTCTTTAAGGCAGGCGGGGAAAAGCAATTTTCATCACGCTTGGTGTCGGAGGAAGGTCGGCAGTGCAGGAGACACAACACGAGCAACAATATTCAGCAGCAAAATAACTTTATGTTTTACTCAATTTTAATTTCTCTTCTTGTTTTTGCTCAAATAAGTTGTTTTTGCTCAAATCAGTTGTTTACTCTGAAGAACTCATAGACCAGTCAATGCTGAATCAGCGTGTCGTGTGACTCATCGTGCAAAGACTGTAAGCCATGCAGCGCTATGTCAAATGTCATTTTGACATTGGAGTGAAGCTACTCATCATGAACAGAGGGATGCAAATACGTTTCTGATCTTCCACCCTGCTTATTGAGAACACAGCAGCTTTTTTGAATCTCTTTTTAAAAATGGAAAAGCATTTTCTCACTTGGATAAAGGTGCCAGTGAAGCGAAACACTGTTTTTAATCAATAATGTGTTGACTATGGGCGTAATTTACTCTAGAGCAGCAGCCAATACAGCACAGCATCAGGTCACACTGTGAAAATGGTCATTTCAGAAATATAGACATGAAGATGACAGGCACGGGAAAGACGTTGCGTTTCAAAGTTAGTTATATTCGGTAACTGAATTCAGTGCGTGCAATTTTCTGTAATTTCTGTCCACCGTTCGAGGAGAGGAATTAATTTTCTGATGGAAACAGTAGTGTGAGAAATAAAATGGATGTTGGAGAACACATCTGAGAACGACAATCAGATCGGGTTCGCAGAGCCATCAGACATCTTATTTGACTGGTTGACTCGTTGGAAGAGAATTCATTCCATTATGTCACAGAGTGATGGAGATGAGGCTTATCTGGCCGGAGAGGAAGCACATTATTGAGTGAACTGACAGAGGGGGAAATGTGCAGCAACAGTCACGCATCTGGAGGAAGAGGGCAGAAATAAACGTGAATTAAATAGGTTTCATTTCAGATTTGTAATGTTCCCAATTTGAAATATAAATTCATAACCCAAACTAGAAAATCACTGTGAGAGCGCAGACCTCCGCCAAGCAGCTCATTCCCCTCGTAATTGGATCCGCATGGTGACCTGGATCATCACCAAAAGGCTCTAAATACGCACCAACCGTGAAAAGATGAAATTCGGTTTGCGAGATAGAGGAACCCACCCTACATGTCTGTCAAATTGAGGAACAAAGTTGACACATTAAATAAACTGAATTCATATTTATTCACATCACGTTCAAGTTAATCGCAGTTCTAGTTCTACTGCAGGACACTGCGATGTACAAAAAGTGCTGCAGCAGTAAGTTCAGTATTAACTTCTCCCACTTTCAGCTCCATGTAACACCAACACATAAAAACAAAACCGTTAATTAGGCTCGACGCAAGACCCAATGTTAAACCCCATCGCCGTTTAAAATACACAATTTAAATACCCGCAACACGAGACACGTAGAAAGATCACCAACAGTGCAGAAAACATTCAAAGCAGTTCATTAAACACATTCAAGAAGCAGCTTTAGTCTAGATGGCTTGAATATTCTATTAAATATTTCACAAAGATATTAAAACAACAGCCACAGAATTTCATCGAAAAGACCCGACCCCCCCCCCCCCCCCCACCACAAAAAAGTAATTCAGGCCCAAGAAGAAGCTTATGATTCCACGGCTGTGGTTCGGTGGGAGCAATGGGAGCAATGGGAGCAATGGGGAAGACATGAATACAAAGCCTCTCAAGCAGAAACAAAGCAACAAGTGACATTAAAAGATAAAATGCTTACAGATGACTCCAGCCAGTGTTTTTCATTCTATTGCACGCCTAATAATTTAAATATTATATAGAGATAATCAGTAGAAGTGATCTTAAACTCAGACTAATGATAAATATGACCCAAGGATTAATGTGCAAGTCAAATGGGGTAACGCTAACACTGTTAGGTGCTAAGTATTTAGAGAAAAGCTTAGAAGACATTTACAGATATAAAATTTGCAGACTTTCAGATCTCAAATCAAAGTGGTGAAGAAAATAACAAACAGGAAGGGATCCAGTGACTCTAAACCGTCCCCCGGTCAGTCCGCGCAGTGAGAGGCCTGCCGTTGCTCCGCCTGCCGGGTGTTTGCTTTGGTCAGTGCACCGCTGCCACGGCGGCCACAACCGAAGCTCAGAGCAGGTCAGGCAGGATGAGGCCCGGGGGTTTGGGCTCCACGCAGTTGATCCAGAAATTGGCACAGCTGGCGTGGTACTGGTGGCCCCCGTACAGCAGCTTGAAGTTGTCCGTCTCCGAATTGAACGCCTGGCAGAGTGAAAGGGTTAAATATTAGACCCCAGCGTGAGACCAAGGCCCATCTGAACAGGAGAGGTATGGATGACAGTCGGTCTTTCTCTCTGCTGATGAAGGCTGGATCACTAAATACCAAAGATTCTAAAGTTTCACAGCACAATTCAGAACTCTTAACACAAACTTCCAACACATCTGAGGAAAGACTCGGACTTTCTATCCTTCTTTCATAACGCCGCTCTGCATGTTTCATTCTCACCGCTTTGACTTTGTCAATCGAGGCAGACAAACTCATCCAAGCACTACGTTGAGGGCGTCTATTTAATTGGAGCTACAGTTTTTATGGCAACTGGGAAAAGGGGAAAAAATAAATCAGAATAATTTTCTGGGAAAATTATGTCATCACATAATAAACATAATAATGGTGCAAATTGTGGACATAAAATAAACCTAAAACGATGGATGCTAATTTATTATTTCTGTTTCATATTTTACCGTTTTGATATTTATTGCGCTACTCTGTCCTGTTAGTTTAGCAGCTTCTGTTTAATAGGGTCAGTCAGCAATGCAAGTCTGACACAAATTTCACTCAAAAAATGTATCTTAACTCCTTTAGAGAATGCTTTATTTATACAAAAACGAGTCTTTCATCCTGTGTCTTAAAACTGGCTGTGAAGTTCGGCTCAGAATTTATGGGGAACATGTGACGTGTATGCAAATAAACAATATTCTACTTCTCTCTGATCTCCCTGCTGATTTACAAATGAGAGCAGATGTTTGAACAACAGATTAAATTTGTACAGCTGGATCAATAGAAGGGCGATTATAATGGGAGTAATGCTGGAAGCAGTCTGGATGAAGACGCTGGCAGAACCAAGAATCGAGCACAGCGAACCGATGAGCATGACGACACTCGAATGGTAAAAGCTCTGTGGTCAATGAGCACCAACGAACTGGAGTCAGTGCTCCAGTCAGTTTCACTGGATCCAGTTTAACATGGATGAAAAAAAAGGAAGAAAATGTCAGCCAGGTGCCGGCCAAAGGTACTCCCCTAATGATGGAGTAAGTTTCATTTATAACACAAACAAAATAGCATACAAAAGTTTGAGAAAAAAAAAGGTAAATACGGGGCTGGTACCGAAGGTTTTTTGCCTCCGTTTTAGAAGGTGATGTAAAACCGCTGCAGGATCATGAGACGTGCGTTTTACTGCATTGAATAATCAGCCGCTTAAGCTGCTTGTTTTATGTAGAATGTTCTAATCATTCTTTAAAGGCTGTTTTATATTCAGAAGATTTGCTCGGTTTGATTTGTTCATAAACTGTATCTCAGTATCACATCATTCATTGTAAAATACTTTAGGGTTTATCTAATGCGATTTAGGAACTTGTGATTTGGACATCAATGTAAATGTCCACCCTATTACCTAATCCACTTCAACGTCATTCTCCAACCTGTTGTATTTCAATTCAGTTGAACTGTGGCAATATTGCCCCCCCCCCCCCCCCCCCCCCTCCACCCCACCCTACTGGAGAGCTGTGACGCAGGTTTGTGTTTTGGGTGGGCTCAGCTGCACCATCAGGAGAGGCTAACGTGTGCACGTGTGTGATTAAGAGTTCGTATCCCTGGTGAAGAACTGGAAGCTGAAGCAGGAGGCGTGAGTCATGTGCTGTGACTCATTGCCTCCCACGCAGGAAGAGAGGGGAGACGCAGCATGCAGAAAGCAACAACGTGCAGCACAGCAACACGCCATTAAGCCCGACACATCTCCACCTGCCCGCAGTCTGCAGCACGACCTGAATGACGCATTTCTATCGGCTGCCTTCTCTCGCATACCCTGAAAAAGAGCCCTTTCCTGTCGGGGCTCTTTTGTGCCGTGGCCCACTTGTTTTCACAAACCTGCACTTACTACTGCCAAAGTCAGACACTTTAGAGAGGATGGAAAGCAAGCGGAGTGGTACACGCTAAAAAACGCCTCCTCCATTCACCCCAGAGCCCCTCCCTCTGAAAACCTTTTCCATTCTACACTCCACAGAGTCCACTTACACAGCAGTGAACGCTGGACACTTGCATCTCTTTAAACACATCTCATGCTGTTTGTGATTGAGGCCATCATGCTGCCACTTCTTACTCGTACTTTCAAGCTGGAGCTGACATAAAACCGTGACCGTTACTGCTGCATGTTAAAAGTCGTTACTGTTATCGGTGTGCCGTAAACATCTACCCTGAATTTACCGCCTTTCTAGAACTTTCAAACAAATAAATGAGGCATAATTACCCTTAACGTGGTGTCATTGTCTTTAGTCAGTGCCTGCAAGCAAAGAGGAGTTGGCATGTTGAGGCAAAGTCATGCACTGCCCGAAGCAAAGTGTACACAAAATGAGCAGCAAGCAAACATTCAGCCGGACAGTTTTCCCATTCCCAGTTCACATCAGAGAGGAAGCGTGAAGGAAACCCAGAGAAGCTGCTGCTGCTTCCTGATAAACTAGATGAGATAAAGCGACTGAAGATCATCCCCGTCTCTTGACCGGAAGACAAGGACGACATGACACAACTGTGGCAGCTCCTAATGAATTGATTCATTATTGTGAGAAAGATTATTTTTGGCCATACTTGTGTCAACGAATGAGATGTTTAAAGTAAGGCATAATTACGCAGGAGCGATTACGCTCAGGTACCGTCAGGAAATGTTTCACCTTCCTTTGAAGCCACATCTTCCCCTCATCGGTCGGAAAACAACCCAGAATCTCTTCATGAGAGGACAATGCAACAATCAGCACCATCTGCTGTGGCCAAAGACAATCCTTCACTTCATTCTCCTCGGAGGGGATGCTATGCTCCACTTGGCTTTTATGCAATCTTAACAGCGTGACTCTGCCAAAAAAGTAATTAAAAGATGGCTTATTAATCTCATGCCAGTGGCACAGAAAATAAATAAAAGCGCATTCTTTTCTGTCTGCCTGTCTGTTTGCACACAAGCAAACGTGAAAAGCAATCAGGGAAACCACCCTGCCCTCTAAACCACAGGGTCCAAACGCCTTTAATGGCCCACATTGTCGAAAATCACAACACAGTGCCCCCCATCAAAGTTAATAATTGAGCAGTTATCAGGAATGCCAATGTTTGTTAGATGAAGGTGGATGAGGTGAGCAGTTAACCCCCGACAACGGTGACAGAATAGAAATTGAACCCCTTCCAAGACAAAGTGCGACATTTGTGACCTTGAAGAACCAATCAGAGAGTGCACACTGGGGCGCCAAAGTGACAGCTCTCCTCCGCACAATATTATCTTAAGATGTTGTTTTTCTGCTGCCTGAGAGGTTTGTGGAGCTCTGGATTTGTTAACGCGAGGTGTCCGGGGCTCTGGGAAGATCGACACCCAGCAGGGTGCATTTTTATCCAGCTCTTCCAAATCTAAAGAGTACAAAGTTTAAGAACTTTCTTCTGCTTTGAAAAATGTTGCTGTTAGCACATTAGGCTAACTGCCTTCCAAAACAACAAGATCCTGTTTTACACATTCCAAAATGTTGTCTGGGAATTAATGAATTTACCAGCTTTATCACGTAGACAGAGAAAGAAAGAAAAAATCAGTTACCCTTTCAATTAACTCTCAGATAGCCTTAGTTAGGCGAGCTAGCTGCAGCTGCTAAAATTGGCTAATTACTATTTCAACTAATCAATGGTCACCAGCATGAAATAAGAAGCCTGCTTTTTTTTCTTTTAAATCAACTACGATGTTCGGTTGGAATGAAAGACAAAACAGCTGAACATGATGGTATTGGTTGGGCCTAGGGTGAAAATCTGTAAGAAAAAACCAGTGGAGAGAAGAGAATCCAGTCACTTTGGCCCCCAGTTGGGATTGTAAGAAGATAATAGCCCCCCACAGCCCCATTTTCAAGAGTGGAATGAGATTTGTTAGACAGTTGACTCATACTCGTTTAAAGAGACGTCCAATAGCGCTTTCTTCTTTGTTCTGCAAAACGTTTCAAAGTCAAAGAAATGTAAATTATCCACTGCGAAGGAGCACAACAACATGCATCTGAAAATGTGCCCACCAATAGTTATTGGTTGTGTGTGTGTGTGTGTGTGTGTGTGTGTGTGTGTGTGTGTGTGTGTGTGTACCAACCTTGCTCCGAGCATCAACGTTGAGCAAACACACCCCACAAGCCAACTCCTTCGCATTCTTGATGCCGTGCCTCAGAATGCATGAGGAGAAATCCAGGGAGCTCTCATCGGGCTGCAGAGACAAACGCACACAAACACATTTAACTTCCTGCTGCAGGGCAAAAATGCAGTCACTTCTATTCTTATAACAGCACTGGCAATACGTTTGCTTTATCCTAAGCATCATCAACATTTTATAAAGAGCCAGCCTGACATAAACCACGTGCAGGCGGAAAAAAAAAACAAATATAAAAGAACGAACAATGCATCTATATGCATGCTTCAATTAAACATTTGTTTCACAGAGTTTTTTTCTCTTTGTCCGTGAGCTAATGTGTCAATTCTGTGCAGCATGAAAAACAGCATCCCCTGCTTTGCTGACAAAAGCAGACAGCTTGGAAAATAAATCTCTCCAGTCTGAACACCAGCTTACCAAAAGGCTCCGGCAACCTAATCAATGAATCATTGATTCTAACCTAATGGATTCACTGCTATTTCAGTTCCTTCATTGCCGAATGAAGCCCAGCGCTCTGTCGTTATGTGTCTTTGTTCCGTCTGCCACTGAAAGGACACAGAAATCTATTCCTTTACTGGATAACTGTGTGCGGCTAGAAAATAGTGTTTTAATGATCCTACAGTGAGCTTGGCCAGCGACATGAAGCCCATGAGGTTGTTCCACACATGAGTGATGTCCTTCAGCAACCGCTGCAGCTTCTCAGAGCACACGGCTGTCGCCTTGATGGCGAGCTCCACGCGCCTGGTGATGCGATACACTTCCACAACACCTGACAGACCAGAGGAGGCAGACATAAGACACGGAGAGCATGTTTTCGGCTTGTCCTTCACAGGGTTTAAGGCTGCACGCGGGCTTGTTGGTCTGGCTTCCTCACCCAGCAGGTACTCCATGCCCTGAGCAGACTGGATGACCTCGGTGCAGACGGAGGAGCTGCTGATGCCGTTCAGGATGTTGTTAGCTTTGGTGATGACCTTAATGTGGGAAGACAGAAGCCTGCTGTGAATTATATAATATGTATCTGTGCTCATGATAACCTCATTTTTGTCACAAGCCAAGGATTTTATGCTTTAGCAGACAACTGCACACTTTATCTGGGTTTAACATCACTTTAAGTTATTTTTTTAGGGTGGCGTAGTGGGTAGTGCTGTTGCCTCACAGCAAGAATGCTCTGGGTTCGTTTCCTTTTTGTGCAGAGTTTGCATGTTCTTCCCGTGTCTGCATGGGTTTTCTTCAGCTTCCTCCCACCTCCAAAAACATGCAATTTACATGAATCATTCACACCAAGTGTGAGCTGGCGCCTTGTCCAGGGTGTAACCTGCCTTTCGCCCATAGTCAGCTGAGATAGGCTCCAGCAACACCCATGACCCACAAGGCAGATAAGCAACTGTAGACGAGACGATTGCGATCTGTGGATGGATGACTAACATCGAGAATATGACGATGTTTTATGTTTCAGTCTCTCGCTATGTAGAACAGACTGAAACATAAGTGTGCAAGGGTTCTCATTGTGAATCAAGTTGTGCTTCCCTCTGCCGCTAAAGGTGCGCAAAGAATCGTAGCATTCTTATCGGGAAACAACTTAAATATTTAAGACATGCTGGCAGAGGTAAAGAAAATGATTAGTTCCAAAAGTTACATCATAAACAAAATGTCAGTAGGCTGAAAAACATTTCAGGCTAGCAAGTCGATCAATCAATCAAGCAAGCCAAGGTCACAAACAGGAAACAAATACAAACCTCAAGAGCATTTTCCAGACATCTTTGCCACTCGTATGCATAGCGCTCACTCTCCTGCAACAACAACAGCAACAAACAAAGTTCTATCAAGCAAACACAACAGCAAAACAGAAGTAGAGGCAAATATCTGCATCCTGTGGCTTTTCACGGTTCTGAGTATTTCGCTGGAATCAGGTGTTTATGAACAGAATTAGGGACCGCCTCACCTCCACCTCCCCCGTCAGGTCCTTGTACTTGTCCCTGATGACAGGCAGGGTGGGCTTCTCATTCAGAGTGTTAGAGCGGTCTCTGAAGGGCTGCTCTGGAGCCGGCGATGGCGGGGAACGGCCAATTTCCTTGTCGCCCAAACTGTGACTGCGTTTGTGGGAGCCTGAGGCAAAGAGGCGAATGATGTGAGGAAGAACGACAAAACATTTTTACATTTGACTCTATAAATTCAGCAATACAAGGCGTTAACTCTTGTTGATAAGAAACTGTCTGTTGGCAACCTTTTTTCTTCAATCAGTTGGAGAAAATTTCATCCAGACATGGTAAGCTTGAGAAAATACTTGATTTTTGACAAAAAAAAAATGTTTTTATAAAAAAGGAGACACAAATATGCAGCTATGAATTATTTATAAGGACTCAATGGATGGACAAATCCTGGCAGGGGTCCATAACAAACGCATGCTAAACCTAGACTAGGCCACGGGGATGGAATGTGTGTGTGTGTTGTCCAGAGTCTAGACACAAGTAATCCCCCCCCCCCCCCCCCCCCCCTCACTCTTTCACCACCCACAGAGACATGCGTCATCCTCCCCACATCCCAGAAGCTCTATCGTGATTAGATTAGGTTTCCACTCAGCACTAAGGAGTAAAGGTAAGCCTCCTCTTCACACAAAATAATTAAAGGCAGCAAAAGCAGATAAATCAATATGGCGAACGGGCTTTTATCACAGTTCAGCAAATTCTAACAAACTATTTGTGACACATGACACTGACAAACAGCAGTTAGAAAACCGACACCCTTAATTCAGTTAATTTCAGCTTCTTGATTTGATGGCCTCTGCTAATCCATCTCATCAGTCATTAGAGCAGGATGTCGTCTCAACGCTGCCATCTAATGTCTGACAGCTTCATTACAGACCAGGAGGGAGTACTAAATGGGGGGTTGGGTGGGAGAAGATGCCGCTTTGTTGGTTAAAGGACAAACTTAAAGTTACCCTGTAGAGTCTTATTTTAAAATATCTAATATATGGTAGTCATTTATGCATTAACATTACAATGAGGAACAAAAACTAATTTTAATCAAGCGATTCGTTAAACAAAATAATGTTTCAATGAATCATTTTTAAAGTAACAATCATTCACATTTACTTTTTTCAGCTTCTCAAATGTTTTTTTAAAAGCTTTTTGATAACTGGAGCTGGAAATTGAATAACAATTTGAAAAAGAAGAATTACAGTATTTTTGATCGAATGATTCTTGATTCATTAAATGTTACAAAATCATACCAACAAATGTTCCCAGAATCGAATGAATGCCAGATTAATGAATGACGATAAAAAAAAAAAAAAACTCAAGTTGTATTTCTATCACAGCCCGATGATTGTGACTCACCTTGAACAGACAAGTCGAAAGTTGCCAATTCATTCTTGATCATCTCTTCACTGGACTTGACGTTGGCCTGAGTGCTAGCTTTGAGGAAGTCAGACTTGCCAAACTTCGGCTTGTCCCCCTGGAAGGATCCGAACTCATCAGGGGCTTCACTCTGGTTTCCATCTAGGTCCACTGCAGCGGTGACCGTGGGCGAGTCTGACCTTTCAGAAACAGTACTTGCAAAGTCACCAAAATTGTCCTCAGCTTCAACACAGTCCTGGTCACTGCAGCCAAAATCAGCAAAGGCTTCAAACTTGTCATCTGCCAATGAGCTGTCGTCAGTAGGGAAGGCGGTGGTGACCTTTATGGAGCTGGTTGCGATGTTTTCTGCACTGCCAAAGCTCCGCTCCTCGCTCTGTGCCGTTGGAAAGGAAGCGGCCTCCAAGCCCCGCGGCTTTCTGACCTCACCTGGCAGACATTCGTCCCGGTCTGACCAGTCATAGCTGGTCAGGGTGCTGAGGTCCGACGTCCCAAAGGGGTCAAATTTAATGTCGTCTCCTTCTGTAATGACAGCACAGACATACCAGTGGTTCCTAGGAATAGCACAAATGCTCTCATGGTATGTGGTAGATTAATAAATCTGGATGAGATTTCAGTCGAATTATTATGAAGTCACTTATCTTTAGTTGAAACAAGTAACATTTTCCTCGTGGGGCTTAGGCTTTGATATGAAGTTAACACTTTTGAGCAGGTTTCGTTATAGTTTACAGACAGCTGGACTCTCACCCAATTCTGTGTAACACAATTCCAGAGGGTCAGAAGTTTAAAGGCAATGAGCTGTAGCTGCCTTCGGGTCATGGCTTTGGAAGCGTTTAATCTGAGGTGTAACTAACGGATGCACTTTAAGCCCTACTTTCCAAACCACTTCCTTTTTGCTCGACATCATGGAAAATTGAAAACCGCCATGACCTTCATCTTTAGGAGAAATTTCTAAACACCTAAAACGCACGCCATTCATCTGTGCAAAAATAGTAAGCAAGTATAATCGCCAAAAAGACCATGCAATCATGATGCCATTAAGGAGGGAGACACAATTGGTCTCAGAAAAGGACCCAGTGCAAATCAATCCCAGAAGAACAGTAAAGGATGGAGGAAGCATCTTTTTCTACATTTAAACCAGTCCAATTATAGTTAGAACCCTGAAGGCCACTTCACAAAGAAGCTCCTGCTTCAAAACCTTCGCTCAAAGGCCATTTGAAACCGCACATTGTGACAAATATCTGCTTTTAGAAAAATGTGCTCTGGTGTGATGACACAAAGAGGAAACTGTTCGGTCAAAAAGACTATCATTATGCTCTGAGAAAAGGGAGGCTTTTAAGAGCCTGGCGTACAGAGGTGGCTGCATCAAAATTATGGAAATATATTGAAGAAAATCTCAACACATTAGCAAGGAACTTCAAGTCAGACCTTTTAGATTTGTATGTTCTAGTGATTTTTGTTTGTCTTGCATGAAGCAGTAAATTAAAATCAAATCATTTTCAATTTTGGTTTTTGCATTTTGAAATGAAAACTCAAACAACCGCCAATATTTCTTTTCTGAGGTCCATGTCTGAAATGAAAATCTAATTAGTAAAAAGATATATGGAACATCTACCAACCTGATTCAGCTAATCCATTTCTGTCAAGAAAAATGGTCAAAATGTCTGAAACATAAAAAGCTTGTGGAAGACCATTTGATCAAAAATGAAAACATTACATATATGCTTTATGTTATATACACCGGTAGCTAAATGTTTGACCGAGTGGGAAATAAGGAAAGAAAGTAGGAATAATCATTCTGTGTCCTATGAGTCTGACCTTTCCTAACTAGCCTAAGATGAGGAGTGTTATTTAATGATTAATGTCAGGAAGTAAGTAGTGCATTGGCCAAAGGCTTATGCAAATGTCAGTTCTACCTCTGGTGGTATTTAGTCATGAGGTTGGTTTTACTTTTATTTCTCCAGTTTTTCATATATCTGATATTTCTGCCTCCGATCCTTTACAATGGAGGTGAATGCATTTAAAATTGTGGCATTTACAGGATTGATACAGGAAAGATGACGATGACGATTCCTCACCTTATTAGTGTCACTCCACGTAATATAGATAACAGAGGGCCATTTCTTTGAAAGTTTATGGAATGAAAACGTGACAGAAAAATGAGTAAATTACCCAGAATACCACATTGTCATTAGAATGAACTATTTCTGATCGTTTTGCTTGACTTTGAAAACAAAAAGCACTACAAATAGAACTCCATTGAACTCCAATGGAGGCCAAAATCGGAGATACATGTATTTCAAGATATGATAAAAATCTAGCCTATGAGCGTTTCACACTACCAGAGACGCGTGACAATAATTTGACATTTTCTATTGCGTATTACCTTTTAAATACCACCTATGCTGCATAAACACTACTAAAATAATGAAATCACGTGTACGGTAAAATTACCCCTCATCATAATCTGCACTATAAAAACGTAAAAAATAAATAAATTCCCATGCAATTATGTGTACCGGTAGGTTAATTCATAAATGTATGATGCCGACTACATCATGATGCACTGGACAAATTATTACTGCAGTAATACTACTCTGCAATAATAATGCATCCTCTCATGTACAGTATATTTGATAATTATTTTACATTACCGTGCAAAGAGTACGGTAAACCATTTATTTTATATAATGGTCAATTATTTCATTTGTCGTTGTTGGCGACAAACACCAATGGTGTTGTGCTCACAGCGCACGCTTTATGACCAGCTTCCTTACGACATAAACTGCTTGTACCGGTACAGATTTTCCGTATTAAGTACCGTATTCAAGTCTGCTTCTCACACACACTCACAAGCACACAGCTCAAATTTCTCAAACCCTTCCTACTTTGCAAGATGGCACAATGAGAAGAAAAAAAAAGCAATTTGTGAAATTGACAAGGAGCTAAAGGTTTGAGCCTCGTGTCATTTGACCACTTTTCCTACTCACGAAAGGAAAAGGAGAAAATAAAACGGTACGCGTTTCAGCAATACCAACAGTAATATTTATTACGACAACATGAGAGAAGAGAAAGGTCACAAAGTACTGTGAAAGAAGTCTATCATTACAAGATGTTTGTCAAAACTAACAGCAAAATTAGATTTCAGTCATTTAGAATACAAGGGCATGCAGAGTTAGGAGTAAAGGTAGAAAACACTGAGGGTAAAACAAAGATAGCCCGAGGATATAGAAGCAGAAAGCAGAATGAGAAGGCGCAGACTAAAACCAGCACGACTGGGGAGATTCAGCGGTGTTTTCCTCTCAGGATGAAAAGCAACAAGTGGCTTTGGACAGGATTTGAATACAGAGCTTTCAAAAAGCCAGGTTAAAAAGGTAATTGGAAAAACAAACTGGAGGCAAGAAGCATTAACCCTTTGAGAACTTGAGGGGTGATATGCTTATCGGGAAATACTGTGCACAAACTGCACTGAAGGAGCAGTGAGGAGTTAAAAGCCCCTTTGAAGCGGCCCTCATCTCTATACTCTTACAGTTCCGACACTAAATTGTTGCAACTGGCGCTGATACGATCACATCTGCATCTAACTGACTGTTAAAACATGGTGTGATCTTCATTCAAGAACTCAAAGGGTTACAGAAACAACGAGGGCCATCCTTACAGCAGACATCCCAGAGAGGGCTGCAATTTACATCCAATCAAAGCTGCAGAAACAGATTTAAAGAGACAGTATCCTTTTTCTCTTGCAACAGTGATTGTTTGGCGAAAGCAGGCTAATCTTCACAAGCTCTTTGATCCCCAAATAAAACCACACCATTATTAATCAAGACAGGAATGTTTAGTTTAGAATGTAAGCCTAAAATATTTATATTAACATTTTAATATTACTTAGTACCGTTAGCTACATTTGAATGATAGTTGTTAAATCATAAGATCAAGAAGTTGTCTAAAGAACAAATATTCCAGTAGTAAAAATACACTATTAAATATTTATTTATACATTCTTTTCTTTGATAAAAACAACTTGCAATACTGCTATGCATAAAAAGATATGTTGTTTTATTTTCTTGTCAATTTCACAAATTGAGAAAGCAGGCACACTGCAGCAAAAAGCAAGGCAGAAAGGGCAATACTAACTTCGTTATGTTCTCAGAGAGCCAGACATGGTAATTCATGCTGAAATATCGTAGATAACAGCGACACATAAGAAAAGTCAGATTCTTTATGTGTTCCAGATTCAAAAGGAACCTTGTAAAAGAAATACTGTCTCTTTAAGATTCCATACATGTCTAGAAACACAGTGGAAAGCATGGTGAGGTTCTCAAACCGATTGGCCTGCTACACTTTTCTTGAACAACAATTGTGTGTCTCCAAGAACAAGAATACTGGATGAATGAATGATGGATCATGAGGTGCAGCTGTTACAGTTGTGTAAATGCTTCTAAGGACTGTATCGATGCTGCCCGTTCTCTGTCTGACAAGTACCGGTTACTGTTACTGTTCATCTAGCTCTGAGGGGCCCGTTTCAGGTCAAACCAAAGCTTGACTACTGCACTGAAACTGAAATAAGGCAAAGGGGAATTGTGCATCCCTTGGAGAAAATGATACGGTCGGTTTGTTGCACAACTGAATAATTGCTGACAATGCAAAAAAAAAAAAAGTGAATGCGAGTGAAAATGGTTCATTGTTGAGGTGAAAATTATTTCAAAATTCTCAAATTGTCTAAGCCTTCAATTAAAAAATAATAATAATTACAAAATCATGTTTGTGTTGCTTTCACCTCACAACGATTAAACACCATCCCGGCTTGCATTTCCTGTGAAACATGAGTCAAGACATGAAAGGTGAGATGTTGAATGAATAAATGGTGAGCATTGGGGAGGAGGAGGAAATGAAGCGCTGCCAAGTCATATGCCAGAATATACCTAGAAGATTTGATAAAAGGATATACCGGTAGGTAAACTTTAACTCCATGTTCATGGATGTGAGGTAGGGGGGAACTCTATTATGGAAACATCTCATGATCGCCAAATAATACTGCATGCAAAGTCTTAAAATGCTGCAAGGTAATATAATACCCAGACATAAAAAATAAAATAACTGAACACACACTAATAATCAACAATCTGGCCTGGAAACGGTATTTTTAGCACATGAATGATGTGCCAGAAATCACAGCTGCTCTTGTGAAACGATTCAGTGCTGCTCCATTTCAGAATAGCCTGTTGTAGTTGTGTGCAGCTAGTCAAAACGTTATTATAGGGTATTTATTCAGTACAGACCAAATGCCAGCAGTTAAAAAGGTGAATGATGGCTTTTATGTTTGTGGAAAATTGCTGCCCGTAATAAAATAAATGAGTATAAACGAAAGGATCATAACAACCATAACAACCTCCTGCACTAAATCTGCAATCAAGTCAACACGTCAACAACACACACGCGCACTCACACACAGCGACACACCGTTTGGCCTGAGGACACAAAGGGTACCCTGCACCGCTGCAGCGTGGACGCAACAAACAGGGACAATATCTGAGTCATGCAGACCGCAGCCTGAGACATCATTGATGAATGACTGTCAACAAGCACTCATCGCCATTCTTGTAACTAATAAATAGAGATAGAGACGTGGGCCAGGACCTTTCTGTCATTACAATAATGCATGAAGGGAGCAAGGGAGTGGAATTAAGAGAGGATGGAATGCTGCAATAACTCAAAATAAATAAACATAAATACGATGAAAGCTGAAATGTAGAATGAAAGATGTTACTTTAGTCGTGTCATCAGTATTTGAGCATATTCAATTCACTTAGGGCCTCATTGTCCTGCCCTTTGACCCCTTGATTTGCGGTCACAAGGTCACAGCTGGCCTTGGGACTAATAGCGCGTGTGACTTGATGGAGCCTCACCACAGCAATCGCACCAGTTCCTCACCTGTAGCAGGAGGCTGATGGGCCGAGAGGCCAGGCAAATCCAGAGAGCTGTCAGACATCACATGTTTCAGGTCTCCGCCCATGTCCGACAGCTTCATGTCTAGCTGTACTGAAAGTGCGTCCTCGGAGTCATCCTTTCCCATGCTGCTGCCCCCAATGGATGGAAGATCAAGGGACTTGACAGAGGCGGAGTCCTCTTTGGCCTGTTTGAAAGCGGCCACCTTGTCCACTAGAGTCTTTTCCGAGGCCCCTAGTGCTGTGCAGAACTTGGAGGACTGAAAGTCAGCAAAGTCGTCTGTATCGCTTTTAAGAGACGAAAAGGAGCCACCGCCACTCTCTTTAGTGTCATCATAGGCCAGGCCTCCCTCCAGAGACAGCTGCTTGAAGACGTCATACTTGTCTGAGCTCTGTTGAGTTGGCTGCTGAGAGGAAGACTCCCCTTTAACCCTCACGCTGCTCTCACCTTTAAGCTCCCCACCAGAACTACCAAATGCCATGAAGTCTGCAAAGTCATCCTGAGGCGCTGCCATGGATCCTCCTGCTGCTGCTGCTGATTGAGCAGCATCAGAGGAGGAGCCAAAGAGGGCAAAGTCACCAAAATCATCTGCACCTCCCCCTGGAGGTTTGGCTCCACGTGGCAGAAGAACTAGAGAGGGTGGCACAGGCACCGAGGGGAATGTACTGGCTTTTGTCTCCGGGGGGACAGGGACAGAGGGCGCTATAGAAGAGAAAAGGTCCAGGTCAGCCATGTTGAGAGGATTTCTGGGCTGAGGAAGAGACACTGCTGGCTGTTGCTGTTGCTGCGGAAGATGTTGTAGAGACTGAGAGCTTGGGAAAGCAGAAGGAAAGGCGGGTTGAAGGATCTTGGTCTGTTCTGAGGGGTCTAGGGGAGAGACGCTGTCTGCCGTTTTAAAGTCTGTGAAGCCATCATCAGCACTGACAGACTTGAAATCTGCAAATCCCTCTCCTGCAAACACAAAAGAACAATTTGCAATCATTACAAAAATATTGATGATGAAGTATGGACTGCAGTGTCCAAAGAACAGCACGCATCACTGCACAAAGAAGCTCTGTCACCTAAAGACACATTACCATGCAGTGAGGAAATGATAGAACAGTCCTCAAAACTGAACTAACAAATAAGTTTGTCCCTAACACTAAAAATCCCTGACATTTACTAGTAACAGTTCGCCCAGGGATGCAACTGAAGCCAACTTGCTGACCAAGCTATTAAAGCTTTCAAGATATCGTCAGCCATAACTATCAGGAACAAGTGCAAATGAAATGATCAAAAGTCACATCAGATACAACCAAATGCATGTTTGAATAAATAATCCAGAAACGGCACATGCATTATAAACGTTTAATACTGTAGAGTTAAATTTATCTACTTTGCAGTAAATATTAGACTTCAACAGAAGTCAGTGGACTTGGGCAGATATGTAATATAATGATCTTTTTTTAAGCGAGCCATTTCAAAAAATCTATAGAAACGACAAATCTTCAATCGGTATTTTTGCAATTAATAATCTCTTACATCGTCAAATTAACACATTTTTTTTAAACATGTCATTATCATAAACCACACAGAAAAATCGTCAGGATGAATTCTTGCATTTCAGCGGTTGTTAATCCGCTGTGGTATTTTATATGCATAGAGCGAAAGGAGAATCTCCTCTTACTGCTTGTATGGTGAAGAAGAGATAACTAATGGGCTCATTAAGGAGATGGAGTCTGACAATGCCAAGGAAAGGTCACTGCAAAGCATGACTTACTGGAGTTGTAAGAGTCGTACCCATCGGAAACTGTTCTAATGAAACAGGGATGGAGACACACTAGCATCAACGCTACAGGCTCGCAAAGCCGGGCACAGTGCAAACACGGAACAAAAGTGACATGATATTGTAATGACCTAACACGTTTACCAAGAGGAAAAAAAAAAAAGGTAATTAGAATGAATGTATCGCTAAAACCTCCTTTTGTTTTTGAGGGTTCTCCTGTTCCTCAGTCATGTTCTTGCAGGGAACATCTCAGGCCAAGGGAATCTGACCAGGGAACCGCTAATATGAATATGTGGCTCTCTTATAGACAAAGTGAGACTTGGAAAGTGTAATAAATGGCGACTGAATTTCTTACCAACTAGCTTTTTGTCAGCCGGTTGCTCCAGCTGTCTGAACACGCTATATTTGTCTCCAGTATCTGGATTGGAAAAAGTAGAGAATGAACCGCATGAACAGCAAATACAAGACACTTAGCCAAGTCTTAATGGCGTAACATTCTCCACAAATACACCCGTTTGTTCTTCTGTTAACCTGAAGATAGCTACTAAGAGAATACATTCTGTTGTTGTTTGGGAAGCACAAATATTTTGCCTTTGTGTCATAAATTAAGCCTGAAAATGAGCCTTGTGTCAAACATGCTGTGGTATGTTGACCGAAAAGGAAGCTATGCAACTCCTCCTCTCAATCCTGGTGAAATATGTGAAAAGGCAAATTAGAATTCTGAGCAGATAGCACCAGAGAGGAGGGGGAGTTGTGTCGTGAACCGTGTGGCTTTAAACATCTTAGCATTGTTTATATTTCCTTCCCGATTGTTCAGCCTGGGTGAAGCATTTCATGTGCAGCACACCATACTTCTGACACACCGTGACTCTGTGTGAAGGACAGAAAGCTACCTGAGCCTGGCTTTGAGGGCTCTGCAGGCTGATCCACCGACAGCTGCTTGAACACAGCATACTTATCAGAGGACGAGACAGAACCGGTGACTGGGGTCAGGATGGTAGGCGCGCTGCAGGGACACAATAGCTATAGTCAGAAATCAGGAAGCTTGAAGTGTATTTGGAAAGCTTAATCCCCATAAGATACCCGAGCTGAACTGCGCAGGGCTCAAAGAGTCTGGAGACCAACTGAGGCCTTTTCTTAAAAGCCTTTTCGTTTCACAAAGTTCAGAACAGGTAATGGCTATAAGCTGATGCAAGTTGAAGGTAGCTTGTTAAATATATCTGAGTTGTTCATGGTATGGCTAAGAAAGACAATTTCATACATATTCTGTGGACATCTGTTAGATCTCATTGATTTCTTGTGGAACCGTCACAACAGGCTGCCAAATCTGGTCATTCTGATTTCAAGAACAATCTCCTTCACATTTCAAACATCCGTTTGTCTGAAGTGAAGACAAGGGTCAGCTAAAAAAGCTCGGCACAATTATACCGGTAATGAGAATTGTATCAATATTTTCATATACGTCTCAAACAGAAAGCACAAAAGCACTTACAGTGCATCAGTACTAATAAAATTACACGAAAACCCTCCATTCTTTGTTCTGATTTGCCTATAAAAGGATCAAAAACCAAAGCTGTACTTGGAGAAAAAAAAAACGACTTCATTCTCTGATATCAAGCTGGAATCGAGCGCAAAAGGAAATCACTAAACTCACTTTCCAGCAAATATTAAGTTTCCTCAAAGCCTTTCTCTGCATGCCAGTTCAAGCTGGCAAACCAATATATGCTTTTCAGCCTCTCATTTAATCAGACAGTGCCCTCAGACTGCGGGGAATTCTTTTGAGATTGCTGAAACGGAACAGGATGGTATATTTTTAGGGGAGAAACCGGAGGGAATTACAAAACGCCTATGGAGCGATAGATACGCAATACTTCAGTTCTCCTTTCTCTATCAATAGATAATTGGCATTCAGCTTTCTCTCCATGACAGACAAAGCAAGCATTCTGATTATTATCGATATATGCTGCTGGTCGAACTGTGGCAGACTTCCAACCAAAACAACTCTGTTATACTATTATACATACAGAGAGTCTTATATGGCATTAATAGGGTTAATCAGCGTTGTGTGAGCGTTTCATCTATACAATTCCACACTGTAGGTTTAAAACTGCATTTTGAAATGTACAATTGAACAATCTATTTCAGAATGACCCAGTGTTGACGCGTGGTTGTACCTGTTTTGGTGCTGAGGCGTAAGGTTTGAGGAGAAACTTCCACCCAACTCTCCCTGGAACTCAGTGAAGGCCTTGTCTGATGCTCCAGCCTTGGGAGCCTCCTGGAAGTCCTGGAAGTCATCATCATCCACTTTGGTGGCCTGAGTCAATAGGTTAGGGATTAACAAGTGAATTATGGTGGATCTGAGATTAGGACAGAAGGAAAACACAGAACTAAAGGCACCTTTACCTGTGCTGGAGGGAAACTGGCAATGAAGCTAGGGGTTGTGTGTGCATGAGGGGGTGCAGCAGGCGTCATGGCAATGACTGGTGGTGCAGGTGTAGGCATAGACATTGAAACCTGGGGCTTGGTCATCATAGGCTGCTGGTGCTGGGGCATGGCAGGAGCAATAGCCATAGCTAGGGCCGGTATGCTGGGCATAAGTGGAGAGGGGAACTGACTGAGGATTTCCACATTCATTGCTGGGAAGCCATTCTGGGAAAAAATGGAAACAGTTTTTAAATAAACAACTGTGAATGTAGTTTTACTGTACAAATACTTTCAAATTTCTGCTGTTCAACCAATCCAATGAAAAGACAAACATCAAATGCCACTTGTTGTGCCCAGTTTTAAGGCTCCTGAAGGTTTACGTCACCAAAGGTGCCTTATTATTCCTCACATGGAAGCAGCGGCACGCCGTGATTCGGGAGCTGCCTGCACCTTTTCATCATCCCAGAGGTGGTAGCTTGTAAGCTTGGCTGACGGGGACCCAGACATATATTCATCGTACAATGCTTCACACGCCCTGGGCTAATTCACAATGCTGCCTCCTGCTCCCCATCTCTAGCTGCATTTAATTTGAGGGTAGCGCTTATGAAGAGACTCCGTGGAAGTTACAGGGACTAAAAGTGAATTTGTCCCAAGGCTATAATTTGTGTTTACCTGTGCCACACCAATTAGTGCAAGTACAGTATAGAGCTCCTCCTTGGTCAGCATTCCAGGCGTTGTGCGGTTGGCTGAAGCCCAGATTTGCCCGAGCGCTTCCCTGGGAAGACCTGATGACATGAGTATTGGGTAGAGCTTGGCTGTGTCTATTCCTGCAGGAGTCATCGTGAATTCAAGTACTTTCTTGAACATTTCTAAAAGGAGAAAAACAAAGCGTTTATTTGTTTTAATGAATCACAATGCATAATATAGCATTTAAAAATCTGAAATATCATACTGCAAATGTTTACCTGGGACGAGGCTGTCGTCGTAAACCCAGGCTGGCAGCATGGGTTGGATGTGCTCTTGCTGTGGGAACACGCCAACACCTGATGTCACAAGTGCGCGCGCGCACACACACACACACACACAAATAGTTAAAGTCTTGTCCTGGCATATGATTTGCTAAGCCTGCTGAGCCCTGCTTGCATCAAACTCAATAGAATAGGCCTGATGTCTGGAAGGCATGGTGCTGTTACGATGATCTATAAATCAGTCTCTGAAGCATTTCCAGCTTCAAGGAGAGGAGAGATAAGAAGACAAGGCTGTAACAGCTGATACTGACATAAATAAGCATTTATTTTAGACTAACAAACATTATTTAAAAAAAAGAAAAAAGTGATGGCTCATTTTTTCCTCTATTAATTCAGACAGCCACTTTGAAAATAATACTCCCATCAGTCTAGGGAATATAAATGAATCTTATCTCTTCGGCCTCCATGAAGAGCCTCTAGATTTCCCTCAAGGAAACGCACGCGGACAAACAAATTACAGCGCCAAGGAGAAGCCGAATGGCATGCACAATCAGCCTTGCATTATGCTCGGACCCCCAGCGGCACCTGCCTCCCTGGGAAACCAAAGCAGTCAGCATGCACCAGAGGTCATTCTCTGAGAGGGTGTTACACGGACAGCAGCTTATTGAGTCAGCAGGTATTACCCAATGGACCGCAACAGATGCAGCCCATTTCCACAGTGTGAGCAGAGAACGCCAACATGAGAAGGCTCATCTAATGAGATTTCACCTCAAGGCAGAGGTTTAAAGCGGTCAGAAATAAGAGAGCAGAGTTACGAAGGCACATCCCTAAAATGAAATCTGACCTCAGGTAAGGGGAGGGATAAAGCAGGCAGAAATAAGAGCGGAGACATATGACAATATGCAACGACACCGGGGAAAGCAAGTGAAAGACGGAACCACAGATTTAGTGTTGGAAAAAGACAGGACATTTTCCTTTCATGGTATATAGTCTTCAACAGTGTGAATCTCAGTAAAATATATGTCATAAATCATGATGAAGCAAAGCGATAGATTCGATCAAGCTTTATAATAGATTAGTTGTAAAAAATAAAAAATAAACTCTCCCCAGGACAGACAGAAAATGGCTGCATTTTTTTCTGTTTTACTATTACAGCAAAGCAGGGAAGAGAAGAAGCTAAAGAGGCTAAAAACAGGCACTTCTCTCACCACTGCTTCTACTGGTTTGAGGTGGTCGGTCAGCAGCTGAAGGGGTGACACGGGTGGCCTTAGGTAGCGTTTCTGTGACGAAGATAGAACTCAAGTCCTCCGAGGCTACAGCCCAGTTCCTGGATTTAGTGCTGGATTGAAACTGGTTTGTGGCTTTAACTCTAGGACCCATGGTAGCCAAACATGGCCTGGACTTAAAGCTAACCTGGGCCGTCTTATCAGCTGTAAGATCGCATGAGGAGAATAGCTTCTCTTCCAGGGATGGGCCTAGGTGGATGAGGAAAAGGTTTCTTGATAACACATTTTCAGTACACAACAGTTTAAGTTTGCAATTTTGAGGCTAAATTGACAATTAAACTTTGCTTTAATTACACATTGCTACAATTTAAGAGTATTTGCAGAATATCTGTGAGACACTTAACATTAATTTAGTTAAGAACCCCACTGAGATAAAATATCGGAGGCGAGATGCACAAATACATTTGTGTTCTTGTTTCTTTTTTTATATATATATATATAATGGAATTGCTTTTTAAATTAAAAGCGTATGAAAAGAAGACTGTGTTCAGGTTAAACTGAGGAGTGAGAGACAATAGAACAACAAGATTCTTTAGTGGGAGCTCTGAAAATGTTTCTGTGTTTACAGGCAGGTAAAAAATATATTTAGAAGATTAAAAAGAACTAGCGCATTAGCTTAAAAGCATCCTGGCATGAGATCTTATTGCATGATGGAAACCAGATTAACTGCAACGGTCTCATTTGCATCTGTAGTCTGTATCTTTAGTAAGTAAACTAGATGGAGAAACTGTTGTGAGGAAAAATCGTGGGCTCCTGATGGAATCTGTGACAGGCTTAGGGAAAATCACCATTCATATATTTTCTGCACTGTTCTTTAAATTCCTTGCTGCACATATTGAATCATATTCTATTAATTAAACACGCCCGATGCCATAAGGAACAACTTGAATTCTACATTATCTAAACAAGAGAACCTTCTTTCCCAGATTAAGATATAAAGTATATTCTGATTTCCCCGAGAATTAAGCATTGTTGCCATTTAATCTTCTTATTATACTGTACATACTAAACAACTAGGTCAGAAATATCTGAGAGTTAGCGGCCTAGCTGTTGCATTTTACTGGACAGAAGGCGATCTTTGTCCCATCATTCTAGACTCTAGAGGCTGAGGGCTGTCATGCAGCAACTGCACACTGAGATTAGACTGCAGATTACAAATTATAGTCAGTCATCAATCAGAACACCAAACATTAAAAGCTCCAGTATCAAACACTAAATGGTTACAAAAATCTTTTTTTTTTAAATCAGCAAGCTGAAATTATGATTTTAACTATTTCAGAGTCCTTATTTCTGTAGTTTGGGATATTGTGTATCTCAAAAGGTTTAGGCTAACAAAGCTAGGCTAACAAAGCTAGGCCATCTGCTGTGCTGCCTGCATGCTTTCACTACAACACAAGCCAAAACCAGCAGAAAACTCAAAACACGCCAAAAATCTCAAGATTCATTCCCAGTGAAAATGATGAATTACTGTATAACCGATGAGGATTGGACGGGAGGCGCTAAAGCAAAAAAAAAAAAGAGTTACCTTGAAATGTAGATTGGGAGCTGGTGTTGACAGCAGAGTGATGGGTGACAGTGGGGATGGACACAGAGGCTGAGAGGGACTGAGGGAGGGAGGAGGAAGAAGAAGAGGGGTCGAGTGAAGGTTGGACTTGGGCCTGTGCAGACAGGTGGAGGCTGGAGGTGGTGAAAGTATTAACAGGACCCTGAACAAAGTCACTAAACTCATCATCGTCCTCAGAGAAACCTGTTTTGGGGGCCGCGTACAAAGGCTGGGCGTGGGCCTGAGAGGAGAGACCGGAGGTGGAGGACAGAGGGAAGGAGGCAGGGGTGTCTAAAGGCCCCTGAAAGTCACTAAATTCATCACTGTCCTCCAACAAAGCAGAAGGGGGGGAGTGAGTGGAGACAGAAGGGTGTGAAGGCGATGAGTCTGCAAAAGTGGAGAAATAATGATGATGGCACAACACATAAAACACTACAATGGAGAATGAACCAAGGGCTGCACTGCAAAAGAAGCTAGAAAGAGTAGAGACGTAAAATGTGCCCAAATGTCAACAATAAATAGTCCTCTAAATCTGCAAGATTCACATAATAGGTCCTCGGATAAAAAGGTTAGTCACATTAATTTGTCTTTTTTTTCTGACTTTTCTCTCATGTTTGCCTTTTTCCTTGAGGAACTATTGGAATTATTCATCATTAAATAATTCAAGTGCAACAATTTGACAGGTTTAAATGTTAAAATCAATCTTTAGTGACACTGCTCACAACACGGACTTTATTAACGCTTGAAAAGGTTCATTTTGACCTTCGGATCTGTAATTACACTTCAAGCCAGGCCTATTTTCTAAAATAGGAAGGAAACGGTACAATGAGTGAAATCTCTTGGTACAAAGTGCTAACGAGTGCCATGTTAAACACCATCCTACAAATACAGAGTGATATCCACCTGAGACCCGGCCCGTTAGCATGTCCTCTGTAATGGACAACTGTCCACTACAGAGGACATGCTAACGGGCCGGGTCTCTGGAGGATAATACTGTCAAGAGGCAGATGTGAAAATAATGGGATGAAAGAGATGCGATCAGGAACATGTGTTGCTCTTTGCTGCATGTCTGATACTCAGACAGCAAAGCCCCAGTCGTCACGCTAACCTGCATCTGAACCAGCCATTATTCCCGGATGGAAGCATTTCAACGGAGCTACAGAGAAAAGGTGGCGACACCACAGAATGACCCAGTGATGACATCTAAAGTGATGATGTGCAGGTACCTGGCTTCTTAGTCTGCGATGATGGTGTGGGGTGCATCTTTGCATCTCTGCTGAAGCCATCCAGGTTACCTTTGATTGCCTCCAAGGCATCATCGCGGCTCTTTTCCCCTGTCTGAAGGCAGATAAATATTAGAAATAGATCACTTTCTGCCGAGATTGGCAGCAGCTTTGAAAAACAGTAAACAGATTGTGACGAATCTCACCTTCGGCTTGACACTGCTGAGCAGCCTCAGCTTCTGTTTTTGTTCTTCAAACTGTCTTCTTTTCCGGTCCTCCTCCAGCATCTTCTGCTGGTGCTCAAGACGTTTCCTAAAAGAAGTGAGCAAACATTATATGAAATGCCAAATGAATTGAAATCTCAAACAACTAAAGAGCAAAGCAAGACAATGGCATACATTATGATCTCTATCATAAAAGGTCAGTTGATTATTACTTATTAAATATAAATAAATACAAGCGCTGAGCAAAAGTGTTTCAGAGGGTGACAGTAAAATACAGAACAATCAAGTGTAAGAATTTCATCATTACACAAAAGGCAAAATATTTTACATTATAATATAGAATTCTGTATTTGTCACACTTAATATCAAAATTGCATTACAGTTCTTTTCTGTTTTGGAAGAGGTGCTTTTTGTTTCATAAGAATAATTATTATTATTATTCATAAGAATAAATGGCATCATTTCAGTTAAGCGGCTGCAACCTCTAAGGACATTACTTTGGCTATTACACAAGGTTAAGGAATATAAATTGTTCTCATAGAACAGCATCAAGTATATTCGGACCATTTTAGTCTGTTTGATAAAGTTTTATAAAGAACTTTATCAATTATTCATGTGTGAAAGCACCGCCATGCTTCGTGCACGCCCAGTGCACCGGTGATGCATCACGGTGACAGGCAGGCAACACTCAGATGTGTCACGACTCACTATTGACATTTTCGTCGTCCAGACTTCGCTGTGGTTACTCATTCGTTCAATTACACAAGTACAGACATGAACCATCGTGCTTTTACAGACTCGACACAAACAAACGTAAAACAGAACCGTGTTAGTCTTACTGGTGCTCTTCAGCCATTTGTTTCTGCATGTCAGCGGTGTACTGGGGTCCAGCAGGTCTCATGCTCATAAACTGTGGCTGACCCAGGAACTGCATCCCAGGGGTCTGCATCCCAATCGTCATCCCACCCTGTCGGACACATGAGGAAAACATGTGTGACTAGACTGATTAGGAAGCGTAGAGTGTGGACCCGCGGCTACCGTACAAAAGGAGTCATTATTATGCATGCATAAATCAGAGCCTACGGTAGGAATATTGCAAAAAACAAAATAATAAAACTGAAAGCAGCAGCCTCCATTAGAGAAGCACTAGATGTGCAACTTTGTTTAAAAAAAATAGTAATAATAAAATAAAAAGGTCATACTCCAAAGATTCTCAAGCTTACCTGCATAGGAAGTGTTCCTGGGGGCATTTGCCCACCGAAGTTCATTCCCATCATTCCTTGTATGCCAGGCTGCATAACAGGAACCATAGGGAAGGCCTGCTGCTGCTGCTGCTGCTGCTGCATCTGCATCGGCACCATGCCTGCAGACACAAACATAACCAGTTGCAATGTACCGCAGGAACGACAAAGAACAGTTCACTTCATTTGTCTTTGAAACATGAAAGAAACCCCATTTTAAAGTTTGTTTTTAAAGCCTCAAGAGTCTGGACATGATTCACTATTGCAAATCATTTTCCATGACTACTTGAAAAAGGCAGGCTAAGCAACAATAAATCTGTTTTTCTGGTGATTACTGTGACAGCTTGGAGCAAAACAAGAGGAGCGAGGGAATGCAATGGAAAAGTGCATTTGTTTTCACACATACTGTATGAGCTGTGCTGAGAGTGAGCTCTGAAAACATCAGTCAGTAAAAAGCAATCTCACTGCTCAGGGTAACAAGCAAGATACGACATGACAGGTAAAATAACTCCTTCCATCGAGAAGAGCAGGATCCCCAGAGTGTCTGGCCTTCTGAAACACACTTCAGTGATCGGACAAGTCCTCTGGGAGGTGCAAGAAGGCAGGAACGACTTTACTTAGTTGCAGCTGAACTTTATAAATGTTTAAAGAACGAGTTGAGCGTCTTAATTTCAGGTTAAAAGTCTCTGCTGCCCTGGAATCCTATGACTGGCAGCGTCTCAGTCATCCTTCATGGTCTTGCCACGAACAAGTCTGTGAGGTCGGAGGCAGCCCACAGAGCTTTCACGGATGGCCCGTCTGTGAGCTACATCTGGATAACTCTCCATACGACACCAAATGAAGAGGGATTCTGAAGGTCAAAGACCCCAAAAACACTAAGATATATGAATATCTATAATAGCAATGAGCCCCATCACATCTATTGAACGTACCAATGATATTCAAGTTCTCTTTGTCGTCGTTATCTTGATGGATTTTTGATTGTTGACATTATTGCATTGGAAGTTTTTGGTGTCGTTACATCTCTGCAACAATCTGCAGCATTTTCATAAGATTGTGTCTTTAAATCGTAAAATGAAAATGCAGCAAAAAGAATTATAAATCAGTTTAGGAATCCAAACAAATCAGATAAGCTATTAGAAACAAACACTTGGGAAGAGGAGATGGTGATGTTCACTTCAGACAGACTGACCTTGAGGAGGACCCAAAGCCCCTCCGACAGGATACATGAAGCTGAGGGGAGAAAAAGAAACAATACGGGTTATAACATCAAAAGGTTGAGTAAAGAAACACACAATAGTACTTCACAGCATGTTTGAGGAACTCTTTCCATGAGAAACAGAAATTTCCTCATGCGCACTGTAGAGTTGAACAGTTCAAATCTATGTATACATCAAGATACACATGAATATTCCCATGGAAACTACAGTAATTAGTAGTAGGAAATTCAAAATGTCAAAAGGCACAACTACATGTCATGTGTGAGTAAAGGTTGAAAAAACTGTTGGCTATATTCCCAGATCACGTTTATGTTAGAGGAATAAACATAAAATCCCTAAATCTGCCCAAACAAATGTCAAATATTTGTGTTAGAAGACACAGTTGCCCTCACTTTATTTGAATGAGACAATTAGACCAACTAATGGTGAACAAACTGACATAACAATCATATAATCTGCTAATATCATTGTATATCCACTATGCAATGACAATAAAGGCTTTCTATTGTATTTCTATATAAACTGAAATACACATAAAAATATGGGATGCACAGACGGACCATATGCCCTTTTCTGCAGCCAGACGAGAGTAACGCTATATACCCACTGCTAAGCTAACGCTACGGGAACAGTACAAGCCTAGAAATAAGCCTTTGTCATGCAAAGAAAAACAGTTTCAGCCTTTTCACCAAACCAGATTCAACACCAGTTCCCTGACAACTAATCCCAAAAATAACAAACTTTGTAGTGTTTCATTTCCACAAGCTACTTGGACTGACTGTAACAGGCTCTGTGCTGAGAAGCAGGCCTTTAAGAATCAGAAGGAACCTCCTGACAAGTCAGTCCAGCTTTACACCAAAGCACTAAGCAAAGAGTATCAAGGTCAGCTATTGGGGGACCAAGTTATTTCTATTCAGGCCCAAATGTAACTAAAGTCTCTGATGACCTCTAATGATCAAAACCATCCAGACAGGCCACAAACATTTCTGGATGCCGTTCTGTAGACCAATGCTGTTTCCAATCCTGACAGGTTTAATTGTATTCAAGCTTTATTATCATATCATTATATCTGCAACAGGCTAAAACTCTTAAGTCTTGATGAAGTGAAAACAAGCATTGGCAGATTCCTGTTTCCAACTCTACTATGACTATTTGCTGACATCAAGTGGACAACACCAAAATAGAACTAAACCGGCATCAGTCTCAGCACACTGGAGCCCATCCAATGACCGCCGATGGATCACCACCAGGTCTTTACTTCTTTTTTTTCTCTAATGTCACCTCATTGGCTTCGGTTTCACCCATCAGATCATTATCTCCAGGATAGTTGAGACCATATTCATTATTCAAGCTGATGGAGTTCCGTTTATGAATGAATCATGAGTCTGGCTGCTTCATCCTTTTGACAACCCCTCTTGAATACTCATGGCGCCTGTATGTGACACTATTTACTCAAGACAGATGGATTCTGCACGTGTGACAAGGTTGAATTACTAACAAATACTTTGTAATTAAAGATAATGCAGGGCATGCTAACTGCTGAAGATAAGTGGGATTATGAGGCTGAAATCTTTACTTCTTCCCATCTGTCGCCCTTTCTTATATACTCAGTGGTAAAACCAACAAGCTACCAGACACCGCCGTGTCAGAAAATGTATTAGTCAAAAAGCAAAACCAGATATAAACACATCAGGCGTCCAAACAGGCCCGTAAAAGGCACAGCTTAGCTGCCCAGTAGCAATGCTACAGCAGCGATGAGCGTTCATTCATTTGCACACGTATATTGTACTATATTTATAACAATGGATTCCACGAGCTTCAGGCATTATTACGAATAAAAATGTAATTGAAAAAAAATCAGTAGTTGGTGTATATAAATGTTTTATAAATGTTTGTCTCCACCCAGCGCACTGACAGACAGCAGAGACAGCTAGCTTGTATTAGCTTCCCACTAACATAGCGCTAGCTGTGACACCTGACAACCAGCCATCTCATTTCAGCCGCCTTCCTCGACAGCTCAGCCCGCCGCTGCTGCTGGTCCTGCGGTTCGTCTGTGTGATTAGCGTGCCGCTACCCGGCTACAGAGGCGGGCGTTTCACAAAGTCTTCAACGACAAGCTGGGCTTTAAAGGGGTAAAATACCTGCTGCCTCCCCCAGATCCAGGACGCAGCGCCATCTTGAAACAAGCAGTCAATAATAAGCGGGTGACGTCAGCACAGGGAAAGCTGTAGTTTGTAGCCCTAAGCATTGTCTTTCAGGCACAAGTCAGCTTTCGGGCTTGTCCGCCCGAAAAACCTGACAATTAAAGACATTTATAATCTCACTCACTTGCTTGAATAATCAATTTCCGTTAAATCCATTTTTCTACTTCTGTCATGCTATATTTTAAAAACAATGTTACTTTGAAAAAAAACATTCAAACACTGATTTACGTGGAAAATGCAGTCACTACACTGAAAATCAAAAAAGGACCAACAAATGTTTCCCACTAAGGCAACACTTCGAGCAGATATATTTTACAACACACGGTAAATAAATTATTATTATTAGCGCCAATTTAAACTTCTGCAGCAATAATAATAAAAAAAAGTAGCATTGGCCTACATATTAAATGCAAAATACATTGCATTTTAATTGGAATACAGAACTTTGCAAAGGACAATTTTAACCAACATTTTCAGCTAAATTAATAATATATTGACTCTTATAACACTCAAACAACAAAGTATATATGGTATAACAAAGTTTAGCTTTGGTACAATACAAATATACAAACATTGACCAATGTTTACCAACAGATGTCAGTGTTGAGCTTGTTTACAGTTTGGTTTCATGAAGGCGCTGCCTTTGCATCGTGACAGAGTTCACAGCACCGTGACCGTACATTAAAAAAAATCATCACAAAATAAAATAAAAAAAGACCTAAAAGTCATTTGAGTAAACGTACATCAGTTGTTACATGAAAGATACCCACACGAATAGTCCTTGTCTTAATGGTATATTTTACATATCAAAAGTAATACTATGCCGAAATGTATGTACCTGTATATATTATAAATAAAATAATTGAGCCTGCTTTCACAGAACATGTCCTCGCACATTTTGTAGAGAGGTTGTCCTGAATGAGGATGAATGGGTGTAGATTGTGAGGTGGAATAAAATTAGAGTGCAGATAAAGGTCTTCTATCTCATTAAAAGGTGATACGTTCTGTATTGATGCCACCTGTATCTCCCTATTGATGTCTTGTAAACTACTTTTTACAGGCTGTTTAAAGTGATGAGGCTTTTATGCGTTACTGACAGGGATTCAGTTGGCCAATGCTTTGTTACACCACTGAC
Source organism: Brachionichthys hirsutus (assembly GCF_040956055.1). Classification (NCBI taxonomy): domain Eukaryota; kingdom Metazoa; phylum Chordata; class Actinopteri; order Lophiiformes; family Brachionichthyidae; genus Brachionichthys; species Brachionichthys hirsutus. The sequence goes on along the minus strand of NW_027180558.1, from coordinate 35,775 downwards.
AAAGTGGAGCGGCAAGGAAAGTCTCTCTGGCATTGTCTTAGAGAGTGTTGTGAAAGATTTACAGCTTAATGAGTGTAGTGTAAGGCAGTGGATGACAAACCCTGCTCTGATCCATCACCTGCTCTGACCTCAACCTTTTCTATGGTCAGCTCTATTCAGCAGCAAAGATACATGACAGAGGGGCGACACAACAACTTATAGGATTCAGACTGACCAGAGCAACTATAGGGGGAAAACTGCTGTTTAAATTTTTATAATAATAAGACAATTTACATTATTCATTCCCTCCATACTTGGTGGTGTTGAAGCTACTACTGTTGTAACCACAGCTTCCCTGGGGCAGACTGACAGAAGCAAGGCAGCCCTCCTGACATTCACTCGCTCACCACATTCACACAGCCAATGTGGGTGAAGTGTCTTGCCCAAGGACACAACACCAGCGGACACCGGTGCCGGAGCCTGGAATCAAACTGCCAACCTCTCTATTATATCCGCTCAACCACCTGCGCCACCGTCACACAATCATTATTGTAACAAATAATTAAGATCTTAAAGAGTAAACCATTGTTTGTACAGATTCTATGAAGGTGGGGGAAATGTTTTTTATTTGGATTATTACCTCCACCGAGGAGGTTATGTTTTTGCCGTCATTTATCAGTCTGTCTGTCTGTCTGACAAGATAACTCAAATTGTTACAGACTGATCTTGATGACATTTTCAGGAAATCTTGGGAATGTTACCAGAAAAATATTATTAAATTTTTGAAGAGATCCTGGATTCTGGATCATTTTGAAATTTTCATTAACATTGCAGCAAATGGAGCTTCAAAATGTGTTCCTCAATATCTCGGTTGATTATTGACCGATTTTTATGGAATTTGGAATAATCATGTAGGGTGGGGTCCTCTATCTTACCACTGAATTTTGACCAGATTGGATCCAGATTGCGGATATTATCAAGGTTTTTCTTTTTTTAAATGGGGGTACACTTGCGTTTCAATCTACTGTTTTCTAAATAAGTAGTGTTATTGATCATTTTATGTTCGGACAGGTAAATCTTTCTCTCTTCAGCAGACAGCATTTAATGTCACATTTCAGCTCATTTCTGCACTTCAGATCATTTCTGCTGCTCTTTATTGCTCCTATTGAAAACTCATTAAAAGGCGATGAGGCCTCGTCAGTCCTCCATCACCTCCTCTTCTCTGGGCCCATTCACAGGCCTCCCAGAGCAGAGCATGAGCTCCCCTCCCTGCTGTGTGTCTCGGGTTTAGCTGGAGGACAGCTGAGTCGGTTTGTCACAGTCCCCTCGGTCCAGACTGGCTGTGGGCAGCCCCCCAAGAGAGGAGGTCCGGCGAGAAAAGGTGAATATTAACCCAGGTCCCATTCTGGGCATCCCGCCGGTCCTCATAAATCATTAACCATCCAGAATCCAGCATCTGCATGACAACATCAATCTGTCAGGATTCCTCCACACCAGGGCTTCTTACAGTTTTTCAGCCTTAGATGTAAATCAATTGGATTTAGGCTGTCTGTGGTGGAAACAAACTCACACTTTCACCTGCAGAGATTCATCTGAACCGTTTCACATTGTCTCTAATATTGATATCAATCATTACTCTTGCATGATTTCCTTAGAAAGGGAAATCTCACCTGTATTAAACGTGGGGGAAACATGCAAGAACGAGACAGGGTTTTCAGCGAAATGTATCAGAGCCCTCTGTCCTCAGATGGATTTCTAAAAGTTGCATCAAGGGGATGAGGAAATATCAGAGCTTCCTAATGGAATTTCTACAGACTGCAATAAATGAGATTATTATCATCAACATTTTTATTTTCCCTCTTTAATTAGTCTTTTGTTTGCTGGACTTCCTTGACTACTCTGTATTACATGAAATACTCTGACAGCACAACCTGTTTGTATTATACTGTATTTGAATGATGTGTTTGATGAAGAGTGTGGCGGCGTAGTGGTGTAGTGGTTAGCACTGTCGCCTCGCAGCAAGAAGGTACCGGGATTGAATCCCATCTGTGAGGAGTTTAAATGTTCTCTCTGAATCTGCGAGGGTTTTCTCCAAGTTTCCTGCCATCTCCAAAAACGTGCAACTTAGGTCTGTAATGTGTGAGTGTGTGCATGAATGGTTGTATGTCTCTGTGTGGCGACGCATCCAAGGTGTGTCCCGCCTCTCGCCCATAGCCAGCTGGGATAGACTCCAGCAACTGACCCACAAAGGTGGAAAAAGCAGCAAGAAAAAGGATGGATGGATGGGTGGATGGATGGATGGAAGGATGGATGGATGGAGAGTGATTAAAGACATTCATCATCAAAAGTGAAACAGTGAATGCTAATGAGTCGTATTGAACTGAATGATTTGACTTGAGATCAAAAGCCACAAATCTTTTCCCGGGTCCGGGCTATCTGTCACTGTAGGTGGTGCTGGTGGCGATGCACGGCGAAGGGTACTAATTGTTACTGCGGAAGCCCGACTGATCTCCATGACTGTGCAGGAGCACAACAGAGGCCTCCTTGATTGGGGGGCTTTTGATGGAAGACTCCTGTCGGAACAGCTCCATACATGTGCATCTATTTCTCCATAGAAAGTTTGGCGTTAACTCTGGCCGCAGTGACCGATTATCCCCGGCAGAGCGCGGCCTCCTGACCCTTGACCCCTGCCGGGTAGGCTTGGGCCTCAGCTGGAGTTGATGTAGTGCCCTTTCTTCTGGCGCTGCTAAACACACGGCCACATTCACCCTGGAGCTTCCACTTTCTGCCTCTTTGTCTCCGTCCCCTATTTCCGGAGTGACATCTCGCTACCCGGGTTGACCTCGCCAGCCTTGGACCGTCTTTAGGTCCGTCTTCACCGCAGCAGCAGCAGCAGAGATACTCTCTCTAACAGAGCCTCTACTAACTCATATCTCTCTCCGTTGTGTTAATGGAGTCATCTGTGCTCTTATCATTTATAACCTCTGATGCTTTCACTTTGCCATGTTTGTGTATGTACCATACTGAGGACACAATATACACGGCAAAGGAAACAAAACCATCACTGTGTTGCAAATCTAGTCATGTAAATACATAGACAGAAGTGCTATCAACGCAGCGTTATCTTTTATAACCATGTGGTTTTTCTAAATAAACTTCACCTTTTTTAAAGCAGTGAGGGGAGTTCAGAGTTTGGCTCTACTGCAAAGATGTCAATGGTGAAGCATAATAAGCCATTTATAAAACACCTATAATGTAAACATTATTATTAATACCTAGTTAACCTGTGTGGTAACGGCACAGGTGATATAATTATCAGTAGTACTTGTTATTATTATTATTATTATACATAAATATACATGTGCTTCTTTTGTAATGATTTCCTTTCAGGTGGAATTTAAAGGAAGAGCCAGTGATCCTGTCGTTCCTCAAGGTTTTGATGAAACAAATGCAGCTCCGGAGGGAACATTTCCAAGAAACCTTATATTAATAGCAGTGAGTAGTTAGCAAATATAAACTCGTTTACAGCCAGAAATATATCCAGCACAGAGGGAAATCGTGGTTGTAACCCTAATTCACAGCTAAATCTTTAAATCTTTAAAGAATTTTGTGTTGTATTTCAAACTCTAACTGATGCTAATGAGCCTCATGGTGTTTTGGTTTCTGAGAGAAAAGAGTAAAGGGGACATGGTCCAATCTTTAAAGGCTTCCTGGGTGTGAAAATCAAAGGCTTCATTGAGAAGCAAATAGAGCAACATCAGTGGTTTACAAGGCTTGCCTCAGCAGGGTTCCTGATGGAGCTGCAGGTCAACGCAGCGACAGAAACGCAGAGTGAAGTCCTGGAAACCTCAACCCAGTTGGATATTAGATGTTTAATGCTTTAAACTCTGGCATGAAATGACAGGAAATTGTTACCTGAGCTTGCAATTGCTCGCTCTCATTGTCCCGCACACACCAACAAATGATGAACATAGTGAAAGACCTTTCTCAACGGCGGTGGTGGAGATCAAAAACAGGATCCAATAAATGATGTATCATTTTGTATAATTATGTATACAGCTGCGTGGTACTTGTAAATTAAAAGCAAACAATGCTTTGACATCATTAAATTAATGTGGCCCTTACCTTGACATAAAACTCAAATTAATTCTGCTTCTAGTTATTACAGGAATTGAAAATCAGAATGAAGCTTTCTGTAGGGTCTTTGTTTTATGTCAGATAAAGGCTGCGATGAAAAATGTTATCATATTATGTTGGCTTCAGTGAACTTGAGATGTAATGTGTACTTTAGATCTATGAACTTCAAAGAGATTATTTACTTATCAGGCAGAAATACCGTAGCACATGAACTTCAATATGACACATAACACGTAATGTTTAATATATAGATTCTATAGTATTACTAAGCATCCCAGCTATACATCAAATAGCTCTACTGATCTGACCCTAAACCTTGTTTTTACATTTAGCAGTAATAATGAGGAAGGAGTTCTCTGCGTAATGAGTAACTTTACTTTTGATGCTTTTAATACACTTTTAGTGCTCATAATTCTCATTTTGAACTTTTTATTGAGCATCTTTATATTTCATGTATGCTTGCATTTTTTAAAGAATAAATTTATACTTTTTGTACACAAAATGACCGAACCATGAATTCATTTTGGAGGGGAGGGGGGAAAAACTTTACTTGAAATATCAATATTTTCTCAGAAAGTATAAATAATGATTTATGATTGATTTCAATTTTATACAAAAATAATACATTATGAGGAAAAAAAAATCATGCCCCGTCACACAAGTATGGGTGCCCTCTGATCAGATGGCAGATGATGTGTCTATAACAGTCACAAACCAACATAATAATAACAAAGTAATGACCTAATATTGAACATGAGACTGGATCTTCAACACTTAAAACATTCAGGGTTTGGATGGTTCAAAGGGCATTTAGTTGCATAAAAACATGGGCTGCATATAAAACGTTTTCCTGCTAGATTGCAGCCCGATGTCATCCCTTCCCATCCTGATGCAACCAGCTCAACTAGCAGGTTGTGTTTGGTCGTACGAAATGGACACAGATTCCACATTCACACGTCTTTGTGAATCTGCTTCATAAACTTGGTGATGACGCTGAAAGCGGAGGGCGATGGGAGGACGATGACTGCAGGAGTGGCTGAACTGAACCCAAGGCAGCTCCCCCAGAAGTGACTGCGCCGCTCTTTAGCCACCTTGCAGCTATTGCCATATTCCTTCACTATTTGGGGTAAAAGAACCCAAATGACCTTCGACCTTGTGTGAACGACACACGCCCCTTTTTATCTAAACTCACCTTGATGGTACTAGAGTGGGAGCCTCTTCGCTGCTCTTCTCCCATTCATTTCTCAGCCTCAGTGGATTGCTGTATAAAGCTGCTGCCGTCATTGTCCTCTTTCATGCATCTTTCCTTCACAATATACCAGACTCTGTGGGGGTTTTCCTGAATGCTTGTCAATATTTTCATCTTGCCACAGCCGGGGGGGGGGGGGGGGTCCTGCAGCCTTATTTGTTATGAGGAATTGACAATATTTATCCTACTGTGCTATCTTGTCATAGTAGAGCTGTAAGTGGGGGGGGGGGGGGAGTCAGAGTGAGTCCCATTCCTGAAATTCACCTGGACCTGTGTGCAAACAGCTTGAAGGGGAAGGGCCACATTTTAAGAGTGTGAGTCAGTCCATCCAAGGCAAACCCGGATTGTAGATACTGCAGGCTATCGTTTGAGACAAGGTGAAACATATAAGCTGCACCTACACGCATCTACAATCTTATTCTTTGGCATTTTTTCCACACACATCTGCTTTTGTGTTATTTTACAGGCAGCTCCAGTATACAATAATTATTTGTGACTCTGATAGTGCATATTTGTTGAGTTCTGTGCAGAATCCTGTTATACAAAGCATTGCATACCTCTATGGATGCGTTGCATAGTCCGTTCAAGATTGTCAAAGTCTTTTCAATCACAGTATACACATTGAACAACTCCACATGAAGAATCCCTCCAGAGACGGAGTGGATTAATCGCCTGCACTAATGCTAGCACGGAAAACTGAGTGTGAAAGAATAACATGGAAGACTCCTCTAAAGCCCATTAAGATCAATACAGGATTGCTGTGATTGTCATACAATTCTGCTCATGTGCAAGGCCGTTTGTTTCGCCTTTGAAAGTTGTCTCGGAACTTCAGCCTCCATTGAGTCTTTCAGCATCAGAAGCTTCAGTGTGTCTTCATGTCTCCTTAAATCACAGTATAATATACCTTCAGGTCCTCACAGTTTTTGGGTGCCTGGTTTTTTTGTTCCTTTGAAAAAGGGCATAAAAAAGTGAATACTGTGTTGACAAAGATTGTGTTAAAATCATACAGCCTTGTTGATCATTTGTGTGCGACCGACAGTCTCCTCGCTTTCAGGTGCAAGTTTCTCTTTTTTCCTTTTTCCATCCTTGTCCACGTTTCTCATCATTCACTGCCTGGCCCGCCATCGGCACTGCTCTGGCTTGTTGACTGACTCATCATCCAGCCACGCCGTTGCCGGTTATTAAGAGAAGTGTCATGGCTACCGCAGCGAGATGGTGGAAAAATGTGCTCCTGTTGCCGGGCAGCGAGGACGTCAGGTGGGCACTCTCACCAGGCTTGAAGTGGACACTGAAAGGAGGAGGAGAGGGAAGTCTGTGTTACATAAAACAATAAATACAATCTGTCCAGTAACACAGGTATATAATCTATAATTTACATACCGGTAATTACTAAAGAAGGAAGTCAATTACTGAGCTATGTGTTCCTCTTAAGTACAGTGGCACTTGCTGTTGTAAATATTTGTATACCTTTTTCTTTAATTTTCAGATATTTTATTTTAATAGAGTATTTTTGTACTGTAGGATTGCAAATTTGACATCGGCAAATGATATTAGTACTTCCAACCCTCCTGCACCTTCATGCAACACACCTGACCAAACACATTCCTCATCCCTCTTCGCCTGAAGCCTTCGTTCCATTGAAATGCTTGCTTTTTTTTTGGATTGTTTGTAGAATTTATTTTTCTCCTCCCTCTTCTAGGGTGGAGGCAGGTGACCCCGGTGTGACCCTGCGGGCAGCAAACAGCTTCGCCTGATAAAGCTGACCCGCAGCGAAGACTTGAGCCATTAGACGTTGGGCCCTTAGCAAAGGTGAGTTTCAAACAGACCCAGGTATAAAGGAGGGTTCACGGCAAACAATGAGTGTTATAAAGCCTGAGCATGTTGTTCATGTCATGGGAAGAAATTTGCCCCATCCAAATAAAGTCCTGATAAGGAAATACCTGGGACTGCCTGCTGGCTAATTGCTCTCTAAATAAAACGAGTCTGTGAAAATTCCACAAGGTGATGCTGCCGGTGGAAAATAACACGGCAACACATTTACTCAAGTGCTCGATTAAGAATAGTTTGGAGGTAGTTGTGCTTTGCTTGAGTACATATATGCAATTTTATTTATTATTTTTAGTGTATTACATTCACGGTATTGAAATTTAGCCTTACAATTGAATAAAAAAATTAAGACATGATTGTAAAGATTAGAAAAAAGACACATGAACATTTTGGGATTAATTGATTCGTCATTTGAAGGGAAATGAGTTGAGAAAAATAAATCACAGCTTTTCTGCTTTGCATTGGTGTAGCAGTTATTATTGGGGTCAGACTGTTGGCTGGATGAAAACAAACACGATGAAGCTGCTTTGAGCATTTTTCTCCGTTGCAGAAAATAAATTCTTGGGTTGCAACAAGTTCAAAGGAAGACAATTGTGTGTTCAGATACTGGCTGGTGACGTTCTTTGGAGTTTGCATGTTCTCCTTTCATTCATGTTCTCATTTCGTCCTGGCGATGTCTGACTACTGTTCCAAGATTAAGGATGGGTTAAATACAGGAGAAAAAAATGTCCCCACAGGAATCAATAAAAAATAACGTAACTTAAATAGTTAAACTTAAAGTACTTGTTATAGCCAAATAAACTAGAAGTGTCTGTTTCTGCCGACACCCGGCCTATCGTCCGTTTTTCCTTATTTTGTGTTGCTGTGTTCCAGACGTTTCCAGGTGTTGCCGTTCGGGCGGTAGCGTGCAGCCAATAACAGAGAGCGGTTGGGACGAGAGTAAACATTCTAACGGGATTACATTCTGTTTCTGGCTCTTTCAAATGGAGCAGTAAGTCCTTAGCAGATTCAGGGGGATGCTACACATAAACGGGGTTTTGTGAAGTGGGTTGGATGAAGTTTGCACTTCAGCGATATTCACACCCGAAAATAACTTTTTATAGACGGAATACATGGAATAATGTAAGGCAAAAATCACTGTCAGAACACTGAGAAGGATTAAATGCAACTTCCAAGTGAAGATATTTAAATTTGTCAACAATACTATAGGTTGAACGCTATAAATTGTACCTTCTGGCTTTGGTTTTTGACTAAATTTTCCCCATGGTTCCCACATCTATCTTTATTTCTCATAGAGGTTTCCTCTGGTGCAGGAGGCACCATGCACATGCACTTCCATGACATCAAGTGATCAACCCAGCCTGTCAAGTGTCCTGCCTCACCGTGGGAAATTGAGCATGTGAAAGCACCAGGGACAACATTTCAGGCTAGAGCGATCACAGAGAGAAGGGAGAAGTAGGAAAGAGGAAGAGGTGTAATTACTCCAAAAAAAAAAAACACTCCACCCCCACCCGCTTAGCTATCTCATCTCCAGCTTCAGTGTAGCATGGAGGAAAGTAGCAGGACACAAGGCTTGAGAACTTTGATTAACAGCAAGGCTCATTTCCTGATCGCAGAGGTAACTCTCACCCGGGAGAGGAAAATGAAAGGAGGAAGCATTCATCAAGAGGTGTTCAGGGTGAGGAGACAGGTGATTGATCACGTGGATGTTTAAGAACAATTATGAGGAGTTCACTGTGCATGCATCTGCTGCTTCTATTAGATTTGAGGGGTGTGAAAGCATTCACACAATAGTAGAAGCTCCACACAAAAGCTCTGTCAAGTAAAAGAGCTTTATTTATATGGCATGTGTGCATTTAAAGTGCATGACTGAACTGATGAAATTGTATTTACCCAGGAGAGACCCCCGAGTTGCACCATCTTGTTTACAGGAGCATCCTAATGTGACAGGAATTCAACAAGTCAACACACAATCATAACACACACATCTCCCAGTCATATTGTAGTTCTGCTGTCAGTGTGTGCTTTGATTGTGTTGTTTTTTTCAATCAGAACATGGTGAGGGTCATATGTCTGTGTCAGTGGGTGACATGGATCTAGTTATAGAACTTTTCAGAAGAGATCTGATAACAAAACAGGACTATCTGTGGCACAAGTTAAGAAGTACTGCAAAAGAAATCCCCAATATACGGTTTATTCCCATGCAAATGTCTTGTGTTGATTACAGACGTTGACTTTTTCAATCTAAATCTGACAACAGCATGCACACAGAGGTGAGGACATGCACCTAACTGTGATGTCATGGGATGCAACGTGGGGATAAGACTCACCGTTTTGCTTGAGGACATGGAGCTGAGGGTGCTGATGCTGTTGGCGTCTGTGACCACCATGGCCGAGGGAAAACGTGACGGGTGAGAATATTGTGGGGGCTCCTGCTTGTGAGGATACACTGCAAAGAAAATTCAGACAGCGAGTCAGATTCCCTGCCTTGCAAAATGTTTTCTTCTACATAATCTACAAGGTTGAAGTCAGAGTTGAGTCTCTATTTTCTCTACAAATTGCATTTCTATGTTCAAAGGAAGAAAAACCTAATGTTCGAGCAAGCTGATTTTGGAAAGCCCACCGACCGGAGCCGAGTGTTACTCACTGTGTGAGTGTGTAACAGTAGCCATGAACGGCTGCTGGCTCATGTGGCTGGGGGGCTGCTGCATCAAGCTCTGCTGGTGGGGGCTGTGGAGTTGCTGGGAAAACTGCACCGGCTGCAGCGCTGCAAGGCTGCCCGGCATGCTGTTGATCACTGGTACCGTCTGAGACTGAGACGTGTTCAAACCTGGGGAGGGACGGCGAAACCTCAGTCAGACCACGTCAGGATGACTAAAGACTTGTCTTGGGATGGGAGGAGGAACTCACTCTGTGCTATGGCCATGACTCCAGACAGAGGCACGATGAGGTTCTGTGTCTGCTGATGGCTGTGATGCGAGCTGTGGATGTTGGTCAGCGTGCTGACTGGAGGGAGTCCTCCACCTGAACCTGAAATCTGGGACATCGGGAAAGAAGTCAATAAAAAACAACAGCAGGATTATATTGGTCACATTTTTAGAGCAGACTATTTCCTTGAAAGTTATGAGCGCTTGAATTTCTGCTATGCAAAATCCCATTGATATATTTTTCAGCATAAAATAAATTAAAAAATGATGCTGCTAAACAAACGACAGATTCTGATGCAAGTCGACAATAAATGTTGACTTGCATTAGATTTTTTCTATACAACACAACAATCCACTCATACATGGCAAACAAGCAAATACTGACGAGAGAGAGGAGCTGGAAGCACAAATCATACAAGAAATGTCAGCATAGAGTCTTTCTGTAGGATTATTGAAAATATTTGTACCTGTATGTTAGTTTTTCAAATTATTTTTATTAAATCCAAGTCAACAAAACAACACCTGTGTGTACGGTGATGGTGTATTGATCTGGAACTGACGTAGTAGTACTCTGGCTGAGTAGTTGAGTACTACCAGCTGTTCACAGAGCACACATGGGCTGGTTGCACATGTTTGGCTCCCGTCAAACTGCACTACCTGCCCTCCCTGTGGCCATTTCAGATCATCTCCCACAATGCAGAAGTATTTAATCTGATACAGAAGTTTGCAAACAGTTTTGAACATGATCCTGAACAAGATGATCCGTAGACCTCCAATACAGGATTGTCTCAAGGCGCAAAACCTGGGGAAGGGTACAGAAATATTTCTGCTGCTTTGAGAACAGTGGCCTCCATCATCTGTAAATAGAAGAAGCTTGGAGCCACCAGGACTTTATAGAGCTAACCACCCATCTAGCCTGAGTGATAGAGGGAGAAGGGCCTTAATCAGGGAGGTGACCAAAATCACGATGGTCCCGCTACCAGAGGTCCATTCTGTGGATAGAAGAGCCTTCCAGAAGGACAGCCCTCTCTGCAGCACTCCACCAATCAGTCCTATACAGTAGAGGGGACACTCCTGAGAAACATCTAGGTGGCAGTCTACCTAAGGTTTTCCAAAAAGCACCTGAAGGACTCTGAGACCATGAGAAAAAAAGATTCTCTGGTTTGATGAGATGAAGATTGAACTTTTTGCAGTGAATGCCAGGCGTTGGCTCACCGCTCATCGCCTGGCCGGTGCCATCCCTCCAGTGGAGCCTGGTGGTGGCAGCATCAGGCTGTGGGAATGTTTATCAGGGGCAGGAACTGGGAGACCTCAGACTGGGGGTAACACGCTCATCTTTCAGCAGGACAATGACCAAAAGCACACAGTCAAAGATATTACAGGGACTTCAGGACAATTCTGTGAATATCCTGGAGTGGCCCAGCCAGAGCCCAGACTTGAATCCAATCTCTGGAGAGATCTGAAAATGGCTGTTCTGAGAAGAGGAAAGGGCAAAAGCCCAAAGAAAGGTGATTCCAGGCGTTGTGGCATCATAGTCAAAAAGAACGGAGGCTGTAAGTGCTGTCAAAGGTGCATCAACACAGTGTTGAGCAGAGGCTGTGAATACTTGTGTACATGCGATGTCTTAGATTTTTATTAATACATTTGCAGGTTGCCATTTTGGGGCGTTGTGCACAGAATTTTGTGGCGAAAAAAAAAAGATTCTTCCATTTTGGAATGAGGCTGTAACAAAACTAAATGTGCGAAACGTGACGCTCTGTGAATATTTTCCGGATGCAATGTAAGTGGTTCAATCGTTTGTGTTTATGGAGGCTTAAATTATTGTTTGTCCTAAACAAAATATTTTTGGCAGTAAATCACGCATCATATATCAAAAGTATCGCTGCACCTCTACTCGGACGCTGTGAGACCATGCGCAGCTTTCCTTGTCACTGATCAAATATTGGACTAGGGCAGAAGGGAGAAACTCTGAACCAGAAAAAAAACAACACTTGGCCCACAACCAAATGTTGGCGTCATTTCTCTGGCAGAACAAGCGGCGCTCCGCCTATGGGTCCTCTCTGGGAGGCATTTAATCAATAAGAACTGAATGTTTCTTTGTCAGGTTTATTGGCTGAGCAATGAATATCCCTGGCGCACTCTGGCGAAGGCTGCTGCGCTACGCCAGCCATGGCCTGCCACCTCGGCTCCACCTTTCAAACAGAGCAGCACACAATATCCTAATTGTGGCCTCTTGCCAGTGGGTCTATCCAAGAGGAGCTTCAGGAACCTGCTTTGTTCGTTTATGCTAAGCACCGACCAGGTCTTATCTAATCTGAGGCCACGAGGGACCAGGTGTGTTCGCTCACCATCTTGGCGTCAGGTGACAGCAGGCTGTGGCTGTGGTCCAGTCCTCCCGGAGACACCTGCTGGAGCACCGAATGGCTGGACGGCATTGAGTTGCTGCTGTGGTGGCTGATGGTCGTGGAGGAGGTGACCTCACCGGGGCCTTGGCTGTAACGCACTGACACAGAGAGATGGCAGTTAGTTTGACTTGTTGGGCTCACAGCTCCTGTGGCTCTACTGGTTTTATGGGTTAGCGAGATAAAGCATCCACCTCATTCTACGCTGAGCACCGCCGCTGTTTCCCCAACCGACCACCTGTTCTTTGACTCTCAGGCAGTGGAGAACAGTGCAAACAAACACACTGACCCGTTTGCTATCTGCTCAGCCAAGGCCATGAACTGTGTGCATGCACTGCAAAAAACTCCCATCAGAATCTAGAACGAGCTCACAAACACCGCTGACACTGTCCACAATGACGTTCGCACGATGTTTGGATACGACATTGTCCTGTTAGTAATACTGATAAAGGTATAAGAAGCATTTTTCAACTCCAGGTAGCTGAGAGTAACCGGTTGATCGTTCAATACACAGTAATTCTGACCTGTGCTTCTCAACAAATGGGTCAAACTCCCTCCAGAAGGGCAAACAATACATTTAGGAGAGAGATTTACTGATATAACAGGACAAAAGAGAGAAAAAATTAATTATTTGATGAATCTATTTTATTTCTATTGTTTGTTAAATTGTGTCTGTTTGTGCCTCCGTAAAGCTATATTAAGAAATATTGAAAGTAACCACAAGCCAGCAAGATTCTATTCTATTCCATTCCCTCACCTCAATCATTTTAATATCTAGGTTAATTTCATTTATTTATGTTTTATTGCTTTGGTATTTTGCATGATAGTCACTGTGTTGTATGCATATAGGAAAGTGTTCATATGAAGGTCATTTGGTTTAAACAAAAAATAATGAAATGAAAACTAACTATTTAACTATAACTATTATTTCTTCGGACTAAAAGTAAAGTGCAGCACTTGAGAAACTGAGTAGTTACTTTTCTTTAGAGCAAAGTTGCACATTTTCATAATAAAGTTTCATCTTTATTGTAGCATCATCACTTTATCCTGTGTCTAGACTGATTGACCCTAATTAGGAGCTCAAAAGACATTCTGTTCTCCCCCAGGACCAACATTCGCATTTACTGCCCCCCCCCCCCCCCCCCCACCCCACACACATACACACACACACACCATTGAGTAACTATTACACAATTGCTAACAATGTCCAACACATTCTTGTCGTGTGGTCTCAGCCTCATACAGACAGTGCGAGCGCCCCCCCGCCCCCCACCTCAGGGGCAGTGTAGAGACAGACGCTGTTTGCACTCAGATCTCCCCTCTTTGCCAAACCCTCCGTCCCTGACCCAGGCGTGTCAGTCAGACATGACAGGATGCAATGATATATACACAGCTACTCTGAGATAAAAGAGGCGGAGGTACTGACACTAAATGTGACCAATGAGGGGGGGCATTGATTTCTTGTCAGGGGTGGAAACTGGACCAGGATGTGTGTGCAGATCAGAAAGTTTCCCCCGAGACATCGGGGGGGAAATCTTTATGTTTGATAGAAAATTCCTACAGAATTGTCTTTATTTGTAACGACTAACTCTAATTATTAGCACATCTGCACAGTATCACAGTGATGGTGCATTTTGGCTGAAAACATGGCAAATTAAGACAAAATGTGTCCTGAAAAAGAATGTGAATTGAATATTTCTATTTGAAAACCCTGCATTAACATCATAACAAATAAATGACCCTGATAAAACTAATAAAACACACATATCAATGCCACAGTACTGATTAAAATGTCATTGACTAATAATATTTTTCAGTGTTACTTGTTTTCAAGAGAGAAAGAAAGCTTTGATTTGATCCTGCTCTGAAGCCAAAATTTTATAATGCCAAAATCCGCTGTTTAAACTATTTAAATTTCTATCACAGGTCTATTTCCTTTTGCCTAATGAGATTTTGATAAAGTGTTGTCGTTGTTGTTGCTGTTCCCGCCTACTTAAAATATTCACGTTAAGTTAAAATAATAAGTCTTCAGACTCCTACTTAAAATGCAGCTGCTGCAACGTCTGAGGCAAAGGCACGGAACCATAGCTCATTCTCTTAAGTACCTGTCCTCCATTTTATTCAAACCGCAGACTTCATATTGTCTGCTGCAGCATAGTAGCAACCTGACAACAGTTCAGCCTGCCTTGTAAACACTGCCGCAGAACAATAAAAGAGTCCATTGGACTCATGACCCCCATAGAAGAGGGCTCATAAAAAGGCAGTTATCTCAGTGCTGGCTGACCTCTCCGAGTGTCAGCGAGAGAAAAGGATGCTATTCAGAACAGTTTTGTTTCTTTGGGTCTGGCAATAATTCTAACTGCAGGGATCGTCGGCATAAGAAAGATTTCCACAATCTAAAAAAAAAAAATGGTTTGCCTGCTATTGTAGAATAATTAGATATTCTAGAGACAACCTTAAACTCAAAAACGACATCATGTGCAAAGATAATTGTATTACAATACACTGTAAAAAGTGTCCTGTAAGATGAGAGAGCTGGGGGAGGGCGAGAACTTCAGAAGGGGAGTGGTAGTAAGGATCTTCAGCTGGTTTTAAAGGCTCTAGCTCCCTGTGTGACACATGTAATATCAAAGCCTGCCTCCCCAACCCCAGGCAGCGCTCATTGTGGTGGCCCTGCATATGACAGACCTCCTGGGTCTCTGCAGGACGTATCCAGGCTACTCTTTGTGACTCTGAGAGACACAGAACAGTGGAAAGTGCAGAGCTAGGCCAGCTTTTCTATGTGAGTGCCTTTTTTTAGCTAGCCTGAGGTGAAGGAAAGAAATGCAATCCACCAATAACCCCCCCCCCCCCCCCCCCACACACACACACACACACTGTATCTGATCTGGAACTTCTGAGTCTGCTATTTTTGCAACTTGCAGAACAAAGCAGCTCAGCCTACACAGAAATCGACTCAGTTATTTAGGGACCTCAGCAGTCAAATTAACTGTGGAGCGTCTTTTATTTCTCCACACACAGCATCTTTTGGTTTCAATAAAGTTCGGGCACTGCGAAAACGATAAAAAAATATTGTAATATATGCTTCATTTAATGTGAACAAAGTATTGAGATTGGGGCAATAAAAAAGAAGGTGTGGGGGAACTCCAAAACACCTGTTTAGAAAACTACACAGGTAGAATACAAACGCTGCATTCTCTTTTAACTTTTGTCTCAAGCTCATCAAACAAAAATACAAACATCTGTAACGCCAGACTGTCATGGTGTTCATGGGCAACACCCATGAATAAAAAGAAAACAATCACTCTTAACTTTTCATTTGCCTGACAAATACAATAGCTGCATAAACTCTTGTTATCCACATTTTATTTATGTTTTGAGTTTATATTTGATGATTAAAATTATTTAATCCATATATGCTGCATGTTCTACCTTATTAATATTATGGAATATGTTAATTTTTATGTGAAATGTTTTCAGCAATGTAGAAACATTTTGATAAAAAAAAATTGAATATAACAAAATGGTATATAGTAATAAATAAACAAACAAACAAACAAACACTTAAGTAAAAGTTTACTCAATTACAATTATCTCAATATATATATATATTAAATAGTACTGTTATTTATTTTCTTTCATTTTCTTTCTTTTCTAACATTTTTATGATATCTATTTATGATATTAACTAACTTGATAGCTGAAATCATTGTTTGAATTCAAAATGTGCCAAATGCAATGGCTGACGATTTGGGGGGATGAACAACAGGTAAATATTGCACAGGAAAACACAGGTGCGTGTTCACATACGCCAGCTAACACTTTGGTCATTCTCATTTCTGAACGCAAAGGGGCCATGCCCAAAACTGCGCGTCACACCGTTTGACGGTTTACCCGGTTGTAACCAACTGGTCAACGGACTGAAACAAAATCAATAAAAACTCCCAAAGTAAGAGGAGTTTCTTTAATCTGACCAGGCAGTGACCTCTCTTGATGACCAAAGGTGTGGCAGCGATTTAAGGAGGGGGTTTGACTGGCTTTCTCTGTGAGCAAAGAGGAGGTCATCAGTCCTGTCTGGCCAGAAAAGAGCCAATACCTCCGTGGACAGCTCCTGCTGCTTCAAGTCTGCACCCAGCCTCAGCATCTCCACTGCTGCCCATAAATGTGATGCGGGGGGGGGGGGGGGGGGGGGGGGGCTTTAAAATCCATCCTTCTCAAGGCCCAGCGGAGATAAATGAACCTAGGTTACAGTCACTGCAGTCTTCTAATACACCGCAGACAATGGGACCTCCTACCAAGGAGAGTAGGAGTCAGAGGAGCTCCTTATCAAAGGCCTGGGAGATGTAGCAGCAAAGGATTTTAATTGTCCATTAAGCATGCATAATGCAGGCCATGCCCTAGCAACGCAATGAGACACCCTGCTGGGATATTATTGTCAGGCCAGAGGCTGACACTGAAAAACAGCTGATGTTGTCAGAAGGATGCCAGCAGGACACCTTGTAAGCAGCCAGCTAAGGTTTTTTTTTTTTTCGTTTTTTTTTTAACCTGCCAAACCCCGACCCTTCCACCAACCTTTGCAACCTGAGGTCAATGCCTGGTCGGGTGTTCTGAGTAACAACAAAAAAAGAAATCCTCAAGCAAACAGGCAATCCACAAGTGAGACCAGTTTATCCAAAGCTAAAGGAGCAAGCCAAGGCAAACAGTTTGTTTCCCCCTTCAAAGTGTGCCTCGCGTTCGAACACGAGGGGACAACAATAGGCTCTGAGTAAGTCCCTCAAATCACTTTATGGAGGGTGAGTGATGGCACGGAGGATAATGGTCCGCGAGGCCTATCAGCTTTGTTTTTACGTCCTATACACCAGGTAGACTCTGTCAATACTAATTACTTCAAATGCAAACATCAGGTCGGGGTGAAACACGGAGAGCAATAACGTTCTGCATTTCCTTGTTGTGGCAACTCCTCTGAGCAGAGTCATTAGCAACCTGCATGGGAGGAGGAAACGTGGAAATGACGGCGTTATGGCTCGGTAATCTGGTCGAGTCTGCCCCCCCCCCCACCCCCTCCCTGACCCTGGCCCGACCCTGGCCTGTCACAGGATTGCTGCCCTTTGTGTCATGCTTCTCCGTGCTGACTTTGGAGTGGAGATTGCAGGTACAATGTGGATTGTTCTCGGTGTGTTTTCAAAGATCGGAATAACAATGGCATTTGCTCAGCTCACTCACTCACGCTCATTTATCACTCATCCCCTCTTTCGCTGCCGCTCTGATCACATCAGCCATGTTTCTGACCATTTCTGACAGCATTATAACACCAATTGAGAAAATTGGTGTTATACACTTTTTGCTCTATTATGTCTAATTTAAGAGTAAACACTTTGTATTTTCCCTCTAGATTGATTTTGTGCTCAGATGTGTTTCATGTATTTTTTTTTAACAACAGGGATGAATCTGCACACATTCAGAATATCAGAAATGCTGTTTGAAGCTTTTCGTGGCTCAAGACAAAGCAGTCAGGAAACTGACCTGATGTCACACGAGTCAACGGCACTCAGAGACTCCAAGTTTGAAAATGTTCATCTGCATTCGCTGTGATGACAGCCAAATGCAAAATGCATTGTGGGTAATGCATGCGTGACGTTTTTATAATTCATAAAGATATGAGGACAAAAAAAGATGACTGCTCTACTGTAGTTGTAATTAGACTTGTAATGGACATTCTGTGTGCTTTTCATGTCTTACTGGGAGGAGAAGCGCTGTTCTGGTGATGATGTGGCGACAGCAGAGGGTTGATGCTGTGAGGCTGAGTTGTAATGGCATCCATGGCCAACTTCTGCCTGAAGGCTTCCTCTTTCCGCCGGTTGGCAAACCAGTTATAGACTCTCACCTCGGTGACGAGATTAGAGCCGAGGCCCTGAGCTTTGGAGGGGGAGACGCCTCTCTGAAGACACTCGGCTCTGCGGAGACGCAGGTGAAAAATCCGCGTTGATATTTTATGCGTTGCGTTTCCCTACAGAGCTGCAGCACCGTGTCATCGTTTTGTACCTGTTGCATTCTTCGACCAGCGTCTCCCGCTCCTCCTTGCTGGGGTTTTTCTGCCGCTCGTAGGCCTGATAGAGGATTTGCTGGGATGCAGGCCCCCATTTGAAACGATTCCGCCTCATTTTCTTGTTCGACGGTTCGCTGCCGATCTCATTGCCTGGCTGGCCCTGACCAGACGGGTTGAACTCTGGGAAAAAAAACGCCGGATCCTGATTGCCTTTGTCTGTCATGTTGTTGTCGGAACCGTGAGGTGCTTGGTTGAACTCTGAAAAGAAAAGTTGCACTCAATAAAATATTTGATGGGAGGGAAGCAAATTGCCATATGATTAAAAACTACAATAAAAAATGTTTTAACCGCCTTTTAATGCTTTATGGCAACATCAGGAGGACCTAACACAAGCCCACTGGTGTCAGTGCAGGAATATGTCATCCAGGGTGATGAGGAACTGTACAATGCAATATCCGAACACGTTTGAAACCCAAACCAAAAACGCTGTGCTGTGGCCAACTGCTCTTTACATGCTGGGGCCAGGCTGTGAGAAACTCAAATATTAACTCACGTCTGAGAATTTCCCGCTGTTTCCTGCCATACCAGGTGTAGAGGGCCGCTCGCTTCTGTGTTTTCATGGGCGTGCCCTTGTTGAGGTGCTGGGAGAGGTGAGACTGGTTCAGCCCAGTGACGTCCACCACCTCCCGTTGGGGGATGTTGTGCTGCTGCATGTAACCTTTGATCATGCGGGCAGCTCGCCATGGATCCTCTCTGCGTTCCGATAAAACACAACAATGTCACCACTAAAAGAAGACTTCAAAGTTCAAAGTAGATATTCAAATATTGTAAAAGGATAAATTCTTCATGCAGGGGGAAACTTTTTTTTTTTAATATTTAGGACATTTAAAGGAAAAAATCTGTGTGTTTATTTTAAATATTTTAAATATTCTATTGAGACTCATGAAAGTCCTTTCATTTGGCCTGGCGGGTTTGAGGCAGCAAGTTTAAATGGGCTGTACTGTTAAAAAAAAAAAAAAAAAAACATCTCACAGAAGACCTGTTTGCATTGTTCAATAGGCTGTAAATATTTTTCAAAGGTTAGTTCAAGTCGCGGCAAGAAACTGGGAACTAAAATTTGGTTCCGAGCACATGATTTGATTGGAAACATATTAGATTTATATAAATTTGAACTAAATTTGTGTAATAAAAAATTAGAAGCGTCATAAAACTTCAAATAAATTGAAATTTGCCAAATAAAAAATAAAAACAACTTTCTTTTAATCAGTCAATATAAAATATAAATGTGGGTACAATCAAACGAAATCTCTTTCTTAAAAGTTTCTTTTTAAAGCGTCACACTGAGAGGATAATGTGAAACATGAGGTCAGAATTATGTACACTATATTTATTTATTTGTACACTATAAACAAACAAACAAACTAATACGTAAATAATTTACTTATAATATATCTTAAATTATGTTTAGCTGTTGTCTATCTGTATTTACTTTTAAAACAGATTATTAAATTAAAACGCGCAAAATCCTACCTGTCAAATTAGGCGTTCACATCGCGCGTCCTGCGGCAGAACGAAAGTGTGATAAAAACATTCCGGTAATCGGATGTAAAGTGAAGCCTTACAGTCCGACTACAACAGTCCAGACAGCGACATCGGTAATTATAGCAAATCTACACACGACTGTTTGTTTTGGAGAATGTGGAGGCCTGCATAAGTCTGCGGGTTAAGTGGGAGATGTTAGTTTATAACTTTTGACAATGAATAACCAGATCTCCATTCACTCTAATCACACGCCACTGTGTATCTTTCAGTTGATGATTTATAGAATTAAATTAATAATAACTTAACTACACGTGGGTTAGTTTTGATTTTCTTCCGGTCTCGTAAAAGCTTCAGGTGTCAGGAAAAAGTGGAAAAAATGGAAATAATTCGAGATAAATTAATTAGAGACACGGTGACAAATTAAGATTATTATTGTATGCATGGTGAGTTTCGCGACACACGAAAAATAGACAATTTGGTCTATAATAATAATAATAATAATAATAATAATAATAATAATAGTTATTATTTTTGCTGTTGTTGTTGTTGGGAGCTTTCACTTTGTGCTCGTGATGCCGTATTTTTTATCGCTGAGAGGTGGAGTAGCCGATAGTTAATAATAAATAGATCTAAGTTCAGTTGTTAGTTTGCAAAGGTAAAGAAAAAAATACTAATCCATCTGGATAATTAGTAACCAGTCGTGGCGGGTTATTTTAAAATTGTAAACAAAGAAGGAAAATAAAGCTTCACATTTTAAATGTCCATTTTTAGGCCTATTGCTTTCTTTTCTTTCTATTTTTTAATTTTGAAGCCAAGCAAGCAAAAAAAAAAAAAAAAAGCAGGATTATTGTAGTAAATTATATGAGAGTCGAGATTACGCCTTTTAGCCTTTTACTTAAACCTCAAGTTTAAACTTTGAACGCGTGGATTTCAGAACACTTACGCCAGCATGCGATCGACCTCCGCCCGCTGCTCCGCCGCCTCCTCCGTGTTGAGCGACTGGAGCTCCTTCAGTATCGGCGGCGTGTCGTAGTCGTCCCCGTCCTCGGAGCCCTCGTCCCCGGACAGCTTGCCCTTGCCGTGGCCGTTGGTGAGCGTGTGGAAGACGGGCTTGGAGTCGGCGTCCCCTCCGCTCATCTGGCCGCTCTGGGGGGGCGCGGGCGCGGGCGACATGGGCAGGCTCTCCAGCTTCACCCCGAAGCTCTGCGCGCCGGGGTCCATGTCGTCCAGGGCCTGGATCAGGACATCTTTGGTAACTCCCGAGTCCAACAAGGCGCTGAGGAGCTCTTGCTGCAAGGATGTCAGCTTGGATACCATTTTAGAGAACATCAAAAGCACAACATAAAGCCTGCTCGGTGCGCGCTGCAGTCACTGGTGCAGGGGAAACGGTAAAAAGTAAAAATAGATATATATATATATATAAAAAATAAAGCTCCTGTCGTCCTCTCCGGTTCGGTGTTGGTGGGTTTTACAGCTGGTGACACCTGCTCCGGGAAGCTGCTTCACTTCCCTGCTGAAGGGGAGGATGGAGCAACTTTGCCATGATGCTTTCTGCGCGCAGGGGGATATAAAACATGATAATGAGTGGGCCGGCTGATGGGAGCCTTATGTAAATCCAGAATAAGGGCCTCTCTGTGTTGACACTGCTGCACGGCTGCTTTTATTGGCTCCGCTTATCACCAAAACTTTCGTGGACCTTGGACTCCTGCATGAGCCATAAAGAGTTTTTAAGAAAGGCGAGCTGCACACATCGCTGGATTAAATTCTCTCTACGCATTCTCTTTGATACCTTGTAGAAGCAGTGTGCAGTAATGTACGTGTATATAAAGTATATGTACACAGCTTAATTATACTTAACAACACCTCCATCCTCTTAATAAGGGGTTGTTTCATGCCCAAAATTAATTCAGATGTTTCCGTTAATGAATGGAGGCTAAATGGTCTCATTGGTTTGATTCACACCAAAGAGGCAATGATGTTTATGTATTTAAAAATGTATGCAGTCAAAAATAAATGCTTTAATTCGGTTTTGATTGGTGTCATTTTCTCTGATAAAGCAGCCAAGAGACTAATAATAATCCAGAAAGCCAGTCTGGCCCCTACTGACCATAGTTATACTAATATATTTTAAAGCAGTATTGATAACCTTGAAAATAATGTGTCTTGAAAAACTGTCCATTGAATATAATGTGTCTCTGCAAATGATGTTTGATATTAATGAAAGCCTCAGTTTGATCTTGGAGTAGAATATCATTTTGAAACATTTTATTATCAATGTTAGAGCAGAATTATTGTAGGATCGCGTCCGGCATTCATTCCCTAATCGTTCTCTTCATGAAAGATTTAATTTGACTGAAATCTTTTTTAAATTCATGGAGGTGTGAGCTGCGCCTGCCAAAGACGATGGATGAACCCAAGATGTTCAGCGTGACAGCTCAAGCAAACTCATTTAAATTTTAGTTTGAACATTTCACAGAATATATTTTGTTTGCGAACACTAGCTGAGATTTGAAGGAGGCTATTTGTGATGAACTTGGAATATTTGGGATAAATAAGGAATCTAAAAAGTTAGACAGGCTGCTGATCCTTTTCATGATGAGCCGGACCTTTGCCTGTTAATTTTTATAGTCACGTCCTTTTCTTGGTTTTACACGAGAATGTTTAGATCAGTGGAGAAATCTAAACTTTAAAAACAATGTGACTTCAAAAGTCCCTCTGGAGAGAGAGAGAGAGAGAGAGAGAGAGAGAAATAGGTCCTTTCACTCATTCTCAGTTTTTTCTCTGCAGCATGTAAAAATAGTTTTGTGATGAAAAATGAACTATTGCTATTGCTAAACTTTTTTCCGTTTACACATGAAAATCCCTTCTTCTTAGAGACACATCAGTGGTGTAATATCTGTGCTGTTTTGCACATATTCTGGTTGCCATGTTTCATCATGATGAAGGAAACAGTTGAGCTCAGAAAGGTTTGGGGGTTTATAACTGATCCAGAACCAGAAGGTGTAAGATCTGTTTATCTCATAGAGCATTATAAAAACCTTTCTTTGCCATAAGGTGTAAGAAAGAGGTTATGTTTTTAATGTTTTTGTCTGTCTGTTTGTCAGCAGGATTACGGAAAAATGCTGGATGGCTCTTGATGAAGAAAAAAATCTGAAGATGGTTCTTGGTCTAATTTAGATTACATTACATTTTGGGAGCATTCCAGGTCCCCTTCTACAAAACAAATCTTCTCATAAAATAAAATAAAAATCACGTCTTGTAAAAGATGCATTAAATTTACTCACCAAAAATGACAGTCATAAAGGGGTTCGATTTGCACTGTCATGCAAAATGTCTTCTGGGTCTGATCCAGGAAAAAATATTAAATTTGAACATTTAAAACCCCATTTACAGATTTTTAAAATCAGTTATAAATACAACTCTGATTCACTTTTACTTTTAATGGTTGCTGTATAAAGATACCAAGAACAATTCAGAACCTTTTGATGATGATCCAGATCACCATGTGCATGGTGTAAAATCCTTGGAGGGGAATGAGCTGCTTGGCGGAGGTCTGCGCTCTCCTTGAATCATTTTGGACTCCAGGCCCACAGAAGCCACATAGTTTTTGTGAATAGGTATGATGGTTTACAACAAACCAATTATTTCTTAGACATATAAACTTTAAGTGTAGTATCACTTTGGCTGATCATTACTAATATGCAGGATTGCTGTATACATTTGTTACGGTTGCAGTTTCTTTGTGTTCCTTTATAGAAAGAGCTACAATTCTGATGTACCTTTTCTAAATATAATTAATAACGCAAGAGGAAATGAAAAGCACCCGAAGGTTTAGGGAGGTCGTTAATAACCTGCTGCTGAGTTCTGGAGACACGTTTAAGGCCTCTGTAGGAATTCTGCTGATTTCACTAGCTGTGTTTTATTAAAGGCACATTTTGTTTGATTGGAACACAAAACAAAAACCCGATAGGTGTTGCTATTGAAAGCCTCACTGGTGCTGAGGTTGTCTTTACACTCACCGCTCTGCTCTGTTATCTCTGGCTACCATAACGTTGCCCTGAGGTACACCCGAGCTGCCCCTCGCTCTGGTGTCAAGCAGCATCTCCTGTGTTATGGGTGAAGTTAATAACCCAGTGGAAACGGATGAATTACAGTCCGACTGCAGCCCCATCGTCTGATGTCTGGAATGCCACTTTTGGGGAGCCATTTCACCCAACGGCAAAAAGAGCTCATTTAAACGATAGAGTTCAGTTTGAAACCGAAGGGATGGTAAATTAGAAAAATATATATAAAATGTATGCAACAGAGGGTTTATTTCCCCAAAAAAGTCATGAAGCAATGATAAGCAAAGACGGCAACAGACTCTGATTCAAAAGTGTAGTGCCAAGATTATTTTTTAAAACGCAAAGGAGTTTTTTATAAATTTATAAATGTATACATTTTTTATAAATTCAGTACAACAATCCTCTTGGAAACGCTCCTGCCACCTCTGTGCGACAACACTTCAGCAAACATGTCTGTTGCTCTTTCACATGCCTCCAGTTGAATCCATGAACCATTAACGACAAATAATAACAAGCAGCAAAAACAGCTCATCCAGTACACAGACCATCACCTCTTGTGAAAGCAGCGTGTGCACTGGAGCGCAGCGAGAAACATGCACTGCCCATTATGCTTTCATGTTGAGCAACCGGGGACGGGGACCATCCGGGGACGGGGCCCATCCGGGGACGGGGCCCATCCGGGGACGGGGACCATCCGGGGACGGGGACCATCCGGGGACGGGGCCCATCCGGGGACAGGGACCATCTGGGGACGGGGACGGTCTGCTGGTTCTTGTCTGTTCCCGGGTGTCCTCTTCCAGGCATGTCAGTCCTGCAGACGCAAAGACGAAGGATAAGATGACGTTGTGTGTTTTTATCATTGTCATTAAATGGAGAGTCCAAACTGAAAAAAAAAGCATTGTCTTGTCTTGTCGTTTATGAACACCGTAGTTTTGTCGACATTTAAACAACAACTTTTGGATAAATGTTTGTGGATTATGTGAACTAATTTAAGCAGGAGGAATCAGCCAGATTGAGTCCAAACCAAAGATCAACTCACTTTGGGTTCATTCCCTCAGCTTTGGAACCGTGCATTTAGTACACAAGGAGGTGTCTTTGTTATTGTATTTCAGTTTCCAGACGTGTGTCTTGGAGTAATGATAACCTATGTTGCTATTTTTTTTCTTAGTTGGACTTGTGCTTTCTTAATATGCACATTTATTTGTCTTTTCCATTAATCTGCAGCTCTCCCAATCATTTAGTTGTTCTGAAGCTTTGAACTGAAACACATGCACAGATGAAGATTGTCAAAGAAAGACAAAAATACTACATCTTATATTGGCTATTTTCTTTTATTCAACTTCACTGCATGTTTATGAAGTCAAAACATGAAGTTACATCTGTTTAATAGTAAACCTATTTCATTTTAGTGGTTAGTTATCACAGTTATATCTAATCCATTGGTCCGAATGGTCGCTTTGCCGCCTGGATCCAGCCAGTGTATACCTGTTTTATACCTGTGATTGAGGCTTTCAACACACGCACTGAGTTACCTCAATGCATACTTGGCTGCTTTCAGCGTCTTCACTCACCTCCCTTGATCTCGTGCTCCTCGCCCCCACATCCTGGCCTGTGCATGCAGCGGAACATTTGGAAAGTGACGAATGAAAAGGGCAAGGCCTGCATGGCGTATGCGTGCGGTTCAGGAACCAGCAGCCGTGTACCGTTCCACCGGCTGAGCTGGACCTTAACCTCAGCCTTAACCCCCCCCCCCCTTCCAACTGCACATCTCCCAGCATCAGAAAGCGGAGATGAGTGTTTGCTGTCAAATCCTGCTGCTATTTGCATCTGAGATGAGGAAGGAGTTGAAAGATTCTTCCTCAATGCGTTACATAGTTCTAAACTTTAGATATACGACGACATAAGTTTTATTTGCTTTATGTCACAAATTAGAAGATTTTGAAAAGCTTAGTCTTGCCTCAAGGTTAGCAATATCTGCATAACTAGCAACTGTAAAGTACTATAGTGTAATAATCAGGTTATAACCATTTGTTTTATCAGTTTTATCACCAAAGGGTAACAATGGCATGTATACAAATCATTGTGATTTCCTTTCCTTTCCTTTCCCAGTTTTGCCAGGTCACGCCCAGCTGCTCTGTGATTACCTGGCCTGTAAATGACAGCGTTGTGATCTTAACATACAACATATCTCACCAAATAAGTTTTGATTTTACCCTGAACCTATATCCTAATGTGCTTGAAAAATATTTTTAAAACAAAATACAGAAATACCGCACAAAAATAACATCAGATTGACTTCAAATAGAACAATCTGGCATGTATAATCCACTCCTGTCGATTAACCTCAATCCACTCTGGACTTTGTCTCTCTCTTTATGCTGCCTCACCTGATTTCTCATATTATGCTGTGTGGAAGAAAGCTTTCTTAAAAGTGAGCGTCATCTTCTCCAGCATTCAACAAGAACACATATTATATATATATATATATATATATAAAGCAGGAGCCTTCAACAGCCTGTAACACATTGTTACCCTTGGAAAGAGCCAGACTAGCTGTTGCTAAGCTAACAGGAAAGATGTCTTGTGCAAATCAATCAGGACATGTCTGCAAGGAATACGCTCTCGTGTACCTGTATGGTAAATGGTAAATAAAAGAGAGCCCCCCTTCCCTCCCCCCCACGCCGCCCAAAAGCACATGCACACAAACACACACAGACCCTCATTAATCATGCAAATGGTTTGTGTATTTTATGATAATAATCGCTCATCGGATTACCTCTTCTAAATCTATCAGTGATCAGACTTTTCCACACGTCCTTTGATTGTGTCAGAGCTTCTCCCTCATTGGATGGAGCCGAAGCTTTGATCACTATCAGCCCAATAATCAATACACCCATTAATCACTGTAGGATGGCTGAATTGTGGCCCACGGGCAAAATGAGCAGGACTCTGAAGAGAACATTTCTGCTTGCATCACACTGATACGAGTCAGCATGAGGAAGAGGAAAGTGATGGAAGGCGCTGGCATCCCTCCGCTCCTCCCAAATCATAAACATGACCTGGTCGTGATCCTGTGCTGGAGAGCTGGGATGGCCTGTGGCAGCAAGTCTGCAGCGTTGGTGGTGTGTGTCACAGACACAGTGTTGGCTCTGTCAACACGGTCTGCAGCAGAGGGTGTGTGTGTCGGTGTGTGTGTGTGTGTGTGTGTGTGTGTGTGTGTGTGACAAAGTGTTTCTGTTGGTTTGAATCAAGCCAAAGACTTTAAAGTCTCTCGGCCGTGTTTGCTTTTCATGCACAAGGTGTATGTGCCGCCAGAGATTGAGCTTTTCCTCCTCTTTCCTTTTGTTAATTCACGTCAGATCAGAGCAGCTTTGAGGTTTGGCTCTTCGTCAAGTCACAGCAAATTGATTTCTGCCCCAGCATTGTTTGATTAAGCCTTTACTTCTCTCTTAAGTGGTATTATTATTTTATTTTATTTTATTTTGCGCTGACAAAGCAGCTGATAAGAAACACCAAACAGGCATAACACAGATTTGGGATTTTCCATCCTATCAAGTTTACAACAACTCAGACACGAGAGCGAGTACTGTGATGTAGTATTTTGTTTGTCAGGGCAGCATGACCCCTTGCCTCATGTACTCATGTACGCCAACAGGACGATACGTCCACACTTCTACTGCAGCTGGAGCTCAAGTCTTCTTCTTGCATTCACTCCAGTGCTGTGATTTAAAGCCTTTACAACTCCCTTTATCTGAACAGACAGGGGGGAGATATTTGATGGCAAAGGTCATGAACCCTCTGCAGTTCACTTCAGAACATGTAGGAACATCGCTACCCATGGATTCATCATGTCTGTTTTGCTTTTTCAAGATACAGACTGAAAACCAGGGTTCAGTTTGTATTTGGATTCATTTCTGGCTACAGAAGCAACGAGCGCTGCCAGACTAGAGGAGCAAACGTAGACCAGTCAGAGCACAGGATGAAAATCACGTCTCATTTATTTTCCATGCTTTATCCGTGTACCGGGTCTCGGGTCATGCTGGAGCCTGTCCCAGCAGTGTACGGGGCGAGAGGCGGGGTACACCCTGGACAAGCCGCCAGTTCATCGCAGGGCCACACAGACAGATAATCATTCACACACACACTCACAGCTATATCAATTTAGTGTAACCAATGCATCGAATTCAGAATGAAATTAAGAAAAGATTTACATTTTAACAGTGAAACATTTTCCATTTTCAAGTGGGTTTTTTTTGTCAAAAAACTAAAATGTTTTTAGTTGATGTCATCCCCTGTCAAGCATTACACATTAAGTTGAGACAACTGAACTCAAGGGGCCTTCTTGCTGAATTAATGTACTACAGCCAGAAACAGTTTATTATTCAATCATGAATTACTTACTACAGCGCAACCAAAACTGCCCAATCACACAAAAAAAGCCAGATTAGGTAGAAAGCCTGCCAACCTGGCAACATGTGAGCGATGCACCCTGCATAACCTTTAATTATTATTTTTGTGAGTAACATTTCTGACTAACGCTCCAAGCTAAAAATCCACAGTGGTTAACGTAATCGTTTTAGTGACGCTTCCCAGAAACATCAATTAAACTATAGTTCTTGAGATAGTTAGGAATAAAATAACGGCCACCCCGTCATACTTTAATAGACAGATTTGGCTTTGCTTTGGTGTGTGTGTGAGTCATTCATTTTAATTCCTGACTCTGCATCAAAGCCGAACGGATGGATAGTCCTTCCTTACCCACATATTAACTCACTTACATTTCCAAGATTTCATAAGTCTGCCTGTGTTGTTGATGATGATATGCCAACCCCCCCTCCTCCTCTTCCTCTTCCTCTTCCTCCTCTTCATCCACTGCTGCCTGGTGTCAATATTGACTCAAGGGCTGGCGCAACAGCCACTCAGGGTGCACGGAGGTAAAGCTGCCATCGCTATGGCATCTTGTAAAAACAGAAAAAGGCTGCTCATCATGTCGGGATCAGATCTCTCTTATCAGAGCTCTAAAGACCCAAAAGGGGTCTTCATAGCAAAAGCTCTGATCTGAAAGTGAGGCCCAGTAAGTGTGATAACACCATGAATGGAATTGATCCTCATTAGAGCTGAAACAATTTTAGCTTTCTACTGGAGCCTGTCCCAGCTGTAAACGGGCGAGAGGCGGGGTACACCCTGGACAAGCCGCCAGTTTGTCGCAGAGCCACCCGTAGACAGACAATCATTCACACACACACACACACACACACACTCACACCTATGGCCAATTTGGAGTAATCCATTCACTTAAGTTGGCAGGAAACCGGAGAACCTGGAGAACCTGGAGAACCTGGAGAGAAAACACGAAGACACGGGGAGAACATGCAAACTCAGAGGGGGATTGAACCCACAGTCATAAAGGGTCCGCGATGCACTATCATTCAAAATGTCTTCTGGATCTGATCTAGAATGAGGTCTGGAAAAAACTCTTACATTTTAACATTAAACCCCATTTGTGAGGGTTGCTATGGTGACTTTTGCTGCAGGTTGATTTCTGCCCTGCACAGCTGCGGAGGCATCGTTGAACTGAACGAGACGCACCTGTTACACATCTCACCTGATCAGCTGCTGCCTCTTTGGACCGGACTCTCTGGACGGTTCTCTCCCAGAACGTCTTCTCCATTTCCTCAGTGCTTTTAGGCTCTCCTGTTCTACATGTTGTCCCTTATTCCCGAGTTCTATCTTTAATACCCGAGGAAACAGATCTAGTTGAAATCGGGGTAAATGTTTGAGTAATATCTCTCTTATTACTCCACAAAGGAGCTTCTGTTTTTGCTGACCTTTATCTTGGAAAAGGTCACTGTGGAATTAGTAGTGGACAAACAGATTTGTTGTGTTTCTAAAAATTGCTGGACCTAGAGAAGAATCCACCGTTACTGAAAGTGCGTGTTTTGTGAATAACTTCTAAACTAATAATGATATCAACATAAATCCAACTGCTAAGGGTTTGTTTTCATGGTTAAGGAATCTAAAAATATAGATAAAATAAATGTAGGTACATTATTTCTGGTGTAAATCACAATATAGTGAGACTGAGTTGCTCGGCGGAGGTCTGCACTCTGAGTGCTTTTCGAGTTTATTTATTTATTTATATTTATTTATTTTCTGTGTGTTTTTATTTATTCTTTCATAAGTCTTCTGTGGACAAGTAATGAGAATTAGCAAATGTCCTCAAACTGCATCTGCATCTGGTTTGTTGAGTGACACTGTGATGTCCACGTAAAATCAAATCTATCTGACTGAGTTATTGCGAATATGAGAAATGTTTGTTTGTCTTTTTGAACACAAAGAAACACATAGGAAGGAAACGTATGCAAAAATAAACAGGAAAGAAGTTGCCGGCAGCTTTGCAGCGCCTAAAAGCAAATGAACTAAAAAGGTGCAGCGATAGATGAAGGGATTAAAACAGAAGTTCTGGACAACAATTGGACAAGCAGATGATAGTTTTGGGGTTAAAGTAGATGTGATGTCACCAATCTTAGTTCAGAGAGCTCATCTTTATATCCAGGATGTGAAGCTGTGCTGGACTCACTGCTGCCCCCTGGTGAAGGACAGGACAAACAGCTGCCTGCACATCGTACATGCAGGACTGGAACTCACACACACTCATTCTTGCATCTGCGAAACTGTTGGTGTTCATGTGTCTTTTATGTCATATTGGATCCACTTTATGATCACACACACACACACACACACGCACGCACACGCGCACACACACACACACACACACACACACACACACACACACACACAGTATCACCCCTGACCTTATTTTGAGCCGACAAACTCTGCCATGTCCATGTAAGGTGTGTCACCATGCAATAAATCTCCTGAGAAAAGAACACGAGTGAATCAGATCCTAGCCGTTAGCTGCTGCTGCCACGGGGAAGTCAAACACACGCCTACAGGAAAAAGTTTGTGACAAATTAGGCCGTGATAAGAAGTCTCTTTATTTGGAAATGAGGCTGGAATGCAGTTATCAGATACTTACTTTGTTCTTGTTAACATCCAGATACCATGTGAAGCCTTTTGTTGTGCTTTAGAACAATTTAGAACAATTTTGGTGATAATTCAGATCACCATGTGGGCGGTGTAAATCTAATTAGGAGGGGGATGAGCTACTTGGCGGAGGTCTGTGCTCTCTGAGTGCTTTTCTAGTTCTATAGTTCTAGTTATACTTTTAGTTTTCATTAAAAAGAAATATTAAACAAAATAGAATACCAAGCCTCCTCAATGGATTGCTCTGTGTGCTCATGTGATCTCCACCCATGGCCGACTTTCTGCCCTGTGTGGGTTGGTTTTGGGTTTTCTCTCTCTCTCTTTCTCTCGCTGCACAAATAAAGATTCAAAAGTAATTACCTGCTCGGCTTCCTCTGCAATTAAATGGCAGGTTCACAGCGCCCTGATTAATGCAGAGGCATGCTCACCTGCCATTAGCCGCCATGAGAGGTGGAACGTTCTGACTGAAACCCTGCAGAACAAAAACACTCCTGTCCAAACCAGAATAGCGGAGCATTACACAATATGAAACAGCGAGGCATACACAGTTCTACCACATTTATAGCAGATACTTTGATCAGCTCAATCCATTCGATTATTTCCCTACACGTCTGAGGAATAATACTGTTCCTCGCTGCATTACAAACGTGTTCAGTTGTTACATTTAGATTCAGACAATGTAATTATTTTACACAAGGTGTATCTGTAAGCATTAGACAATATGTTGAATACTTCAAATCAGCACATTAAATCACTGTTTGAATGTGGAGCCGGTTTCAATATGCACATCTTTAGCTGACGATTGTATATAATAAATAATTTTTCATGTACCGGTAGTAATAACTATGGTGCTAATAAACAGTGTAATCTATTGCTTATCCGTTTTTGGTAGCTAATTTCTTCTTGGCACAGACCTGCCGTCTGATTGGTTCACTTGCAGCCCGTCCCTTGTTGCACGCTGTGCTACTTTCCCTGTCTGATTCTTCACTCCAACCAGGAAGCACTTCAGCGGCTTCTATCTCTCATCAACACCATAGTGACCAAAAGCTGAACAGCAGAAACTTAAAGTTTAACAGGCTGTATAAAAAATATTATTACCAAATATATATTTACATGAAAATAGGTGTGTTTATTTGGCAAAAGGAGTACATGTTCACCTCATTCACCGACATGGGTCAACAATGACAACATGAGTGAATTTGAATATATTATTATTTAAATTTCTATGTTATAGATTTGCTACACAAAGCTTAAGTTCCGTGTCAATATGAGTTCTACTACAACAAGCTTTATTTTAATGATAATATTGATCAACGGTGTGTAAAATGATCAGAAGCCAGTTTTACTTGCACCGAGAGGTTTCGCAGAGGAACACTCTGATCACCTCCACCCTGTTGCACACTGGGTGGAGCAGAGGGGTGGGGGTTCAAATACTTGCTTAAGGGCAACCCGGTGGTTCTAGCGAGGCAGAGGCAACAAACACAAATCCCGTATTACACGTGGGCTTTTATGAGGCTATTGACATCCGCCTGTGTCTCATTAAAAATATATTTTCAAGACACATTTATGAGTTGTACTCCTCGCTCTCTCACTCTCGCTCCCTACCGCCCATCATTGTATTTTGGTCATAAACGCACCAACAATATGACAGTAGCAGTTTGGACAGTTTACTGTCATGATTGTGTTTTCTGTCAGCAACTTATTTGCCTGTTCTGACAGATGCAGTAGCCGGTTATCCGTCTGTCTATGAGCTCTTCCTATTTCTTTTTCTTTCTTTTTTTGCTAACAGTTAATGTGTAACTGGGTGTGAATGAAATCAGTGCATTTCCTTTTACCTCAAAGGCAGATCAATGTTGCTGCTGACTCCACTGACAGGGAGCGTCAATGGGTTCATTGTCAAGGCAGCGACAGTAACACAGCTCATCCAGTCTGGAGGCCTGAGGTGGGACATGGACGATGAACTAGAGACATCCTCCCACGAGCTCCCATATTTCCATAAGTATGTACCGGTAACCTGTTTTTATTACAAATGTGAACTTTGATAAGAAAGGTTCCACAGGAGCATCTCTAAATCAGCTTTGCTTATTTAAGACGGCTTTGGAACGATTACTTTTCTGGCCCGGTGCCACTCGATGTGGAAACCAAGTTATCTATTATTTCACGAGTAAAGAGAACAGCGTCACACTCAGCCAGCCGTGGACGTCTGTCTTGTCCTGCTGTGATTTCTTTCTTTTTTTTCAAGCACGTACAGCCACTTGCTTTTATGTCATTGGACAAAACGCTCCATCCCGCAGACAAAAACTTTCCAATAGTCGATATTCTGTTCATATTATTTTGTTCATTTTTTTAAATCTAATCTGGTTAATTATTTTGCATAAAGTTCACAAACTATTTCAGTGGTGCTCAGCCTGACGAGCGAGACTCCACAGCATAATTAAAGCAATAAGAATAAGAGAGATGGATCAGAAACAACTAGTTAAAGATTGTGTTGTAGATTCTGCATTCTGTTTATTTCTAGTGAATTAAGGTCCAGGTTGACCTTGAAAAAAGGCATCAATCCATCTAATAAGATTCTTTCTATGAGACTGTTTCTGAAATAAAGACATTTATTTTGCTATTTAGCACAAAACCGCTGATCACAAGTGTTATCATAAATTGTCTGAATCCTTCCTACAAGATGTTTCACTGAAGATCACAAAATTCAAACTCACGTTGGCACTAGAGGAAAGTCAAGGTTACATCGTTTTATAATCAATGGAGATTTGGTGAATATTTGAGAAAAAAACCGAGCAGGAAGTCATGGGTGGGGCCTTCATAACCAGGAAGTGAACCAGGAAGTCAGACATTGGTTTTGGTGAATGTGCCAGGCAGCCAATCGTCATTGGACAGGATACATGGCAACTCTGGGTCCAGTGGCTTTATTACACATCTGTGCAGTCCGTCCACTAGAACCTCTAATAGCCCTACTGGTGGCGCTGCTGATACATCTAACGTCTGATGAGGAGTGTCAGAGTGGACCAAGGTAGTGGACGCCTCACTGGCAAAACACAGTCGCTGATGGAGATGGGCATAAATCTCGCCGTGATATCGATAAGACACATAAATCTTACACCGACCACTACTCAACATCAAATGAAAACACTCCTGCTCATTTTCAGAACATAGTTTGATTTGATTTGTGGTAAAGATCCGCACTCAGGCAGCCTCTCTCTCCTCCCACCGATCCGCCGGTGGACCCTGGACCTCTGGACCTCTGGACCGCGCCACGCTTCTCTGCTCATCCCTAAAATTAATTCATCTGCACATCTCTGTCCCTCCACAACCACATTAACCCCGACCACAGGATGCATCCTGTTGGGAGGGGGGGGGGGGGATGTTCCTGTCTGGCTTCATCAGTCCGACCTTTCCACCTCAGAACCTCTCTCGCCGCTCTTTTCACACCCTCATCAAGATTTCATCGCGGACCCGTGATGCTGATGGCGGTGAGCAGAGTCCAGCCAGTCGCTGGACAGACATCAGTTTGTCTTCTTCACCATCTTGAAGCAGACATGAGTATTAATGAAATCCCCTTTTGCTGTCGCAGCCATGTGTTGGCGAGGGTAACTCGCTTCAGAAGGGTCACGCGACGCTGCCTTCGTTTAGAGGACACAGAAACGGTCATTGGGGTCCATTCGCCGTCCCCCAGCACCAGTCATGCGGGCTCAGTTTTTAGATTGCGATATGGTGACTGCACAGTCCCCGCCTACATCAGTGTCCCCTACCTGTGTGACTTCCCCCAGCCCTCGACCTCGCTGCCCCCCCCCCCCCCCCCCCCCCCCCCCCCACACACACACACACACACACACACACAGTGTCCTTTGGGTTTAGCCTTGTGGTCAAATAGACCTTGAATTAAGCTAGCCACAGCAAGACAATAGACAGCAAAATCACATAATAAGTGACTTTTACAGCAGCTTTAAATTTGCGGACGAGCTCTGGCCATCGGTTTCCTCCAGACAGAACCCGCTGCTGCAGGCGGGGAGGCTCGACCTCCATCAGCGACCAAGCTGAGAAACATTCAGGGTGCGAAAAGGTGGAATTAATTCTACAGAAGTCATTACAATAATGAATTCTGCACACAATTGTTTTTTTTAATTGAACAAAACATTATTCATTATTCACTACACCTAAATAATATGATTATAAATATCTTGGGGCTTCTAGAACCACTAACTTGTTGAATTTTGAGATCTTATCGGTGCCTATGACTGAATGAATAATAAATAAGTAAATAAAGACTCTAATGACTTTAAAAGATCAATTTGTTAAATTCAAGAATAGTTATTTTTATATATTTTTCATTTAACAGACAAACTTAAAATGCATGTTTATTTATGAATGTAATACATATTACAATAAGTAAGTGGTAATCATAGGTGTAGATAAGGAATTCTTGTATTACCTGTATATTGAATTTTAAAAGGTCACAAAACGTTCCAACATTGTGAGATTCCATCTCTGAGATAATTCCCACTCGTCCCACACATTTCATGGAACATTGAAGTTGTTCAAGCTT